>NC_054075.1:750430-1042930 GCF_017639655.2 Falco naumanni | reverse complement strand
CGCTTTAACTGCCTGTAGCGACTGTTGGCAGCAGAGCCCTCTGGCTCTCCAGCCCACACTTGCCCACCCTGTCTGCAGGAGTGACCGGTGTCTGGCCGCTACTGTAACGGTTGCCTTTGCTGGGCTGTGTTTCTGGTCTCCCTTCCTGACCCATCAGTCAAGGTGGGCTTCGGGTCAGGCTACGCTGAGCTCAATGCCTCGGCCTGCCACCTCCCTACTTCCCTAGCCTTGGCAACGGCAAAAAAATAGGAATTACCAAACAGGAACTGTACCCATAGCGCCTGTCTGGCCAGCCTAGAAGAGTGGAAGAGCTCAGCATACAGCTTGGGAGGTAGAGAGCAGCCTCCACTTTTATCCCCAACCTACCTCTTCTAGGACCTGTCCCACAAGCAAAGTCCTAGTTACCTTTGGAAGAGGGTGGAAGCTGAGGAGCAGTCAGCAGGAAAGGAGAAATGTTTAGAAAGAGGTAGCCACGCAAGTAGCTCAAGAAGGAGCCGAGTTATCCTGACGGGCAGCTCAGCCCAACTGGCTTTGGCCGTCCCGCTGCTCAGGATGTCCAGCCCTGGCCAGGTGAGGTCACAAGTTCCGGGCGGGTGCCGCATCACTGCCCCTTTGTGACACGGGGCTGCACGGCAACACACTGTGGCCAGGCAGCTGCCCCAGCCTGGGCACCTCCCCTGCAGCCAGCAGCCGGTGCCGCTGGGCTTCCCCACGTGCTGCTGGCGAAGGGCTGCTCGGCCGCCGGCACAGCTCCCACCTCCTCCCCGCTGCGCACAGCCAGAGGAGTCAACGCCTGCCCCGGGCTGGACGCTGCCCGTGCACAGCTGTGGCTGGCACCGTCGCGTTGCGCAGGGTTTCTTTGCCATTCGTCCCAGCTACAGGACTGTGTGCGTGAGACTGGTGGAGCAAAGCACCTGCCCGTGACTTGCATCTGCCCCCAGGACTCAGCCTGTGCTTGGGACATCCACTTTGGCCACAGCCTCGCTTGGGTGGCTTTTTGTCATCATGTGCCCCTGGGGATGGCTGGTGTTTCCCCTCCTGGCCTGGGGAGGCTGCTTTTGCCCCTTGTCCACACCAGGTACCTGGGTTGACTCCTGCCCTGCTCAGGGGGCTCTTTATGCCCCTGCCCTCATTGGGGTGGCGAGCTTTGCTCCTGCCCCTCAGGGGACATTGACTTCTGTCCCTGTCCTGCTCAGGGCATCTTGCCCTGCCCCTCCCCTGCTGGGGGCAGCCGTTTTTGCCCCTGCCATAGCAGGACACCAGGACTCCAGTGCTGTTTTCCTGGCACCAACTACCAGCGCAGGCTGGATCTCAGTGTCACACCACAACCTCGCTGCTCAGGACAAAGTCAGCTCCGCTCCAAGTCTCCTTCAGCGCTGTTCCTCCAGCTGGCGTCTGACAGGCGTAGGTGCAAATTTCCCTCCCTGCTGAGCTGGCTGCAGGGCCAGGCCGCAGGAGCTGGCAGCACCCAATGCCACCCAGGGAAGTGAAGGATCCCGGCAGCTGGCTGTGCCTCTTCCTCCCGTTCCTCACTCACACACTTCAGCTACAGCTCTTGTGCTTGGGCACATGGCGAACCGTTATGCTTCACAAGATGCCGCAGTCAGTGGGATGGGTTGTGTGAACGTGCCTGAAAAGTTCCTGTGCCCCGGCAGGCTCCCTTCACAAAGGCATCATGTTCCTGAGATAACCTGGTCAGAGTGGTTTTCCGTATTTGGCTTTTTAGTAGCATTGCACTAAACAAAACACCGTAACCAGTAGTTACCTGGAGGAGAAAAATATAAAAGGGGGAGGGAGGGGCAGTGGAGAAAGGGAAACATAATAAAAAAGGGAAGACTGAAATAAAACAGACAACAAAAACTTGACTGCTGTTCTTAGTAAAGCCAACATGGAACATGACCAGAACCAGCTGCCAGGCGTTCCAGGTCCTAGGAAGCTCTGTCAGACCTGTGCAGAACACCTCTGCCCTCATTAGACATTGCTGGTATTGCAAAGACCAACTTGCAAAGCTCTCTTCAGACTTGAAGGTATCCGCTGCCCTGAGGGCCTTTGGTGGAGGAGAAGGAGATCTCCAGGCACACCATGGAGCTGCTGACAGGCCCACTGTGAAACTGCTTGGCGTGTTCCCCAACTGTATCATCCAGGGGCTAGTAAGGCTTGTTGGAGAGAAAACCCAGCAGCCTGAGAATGCAGGCACACGAGTGGAGACCCCGGTGTGATGTGCCTTGTGTGCCTGGGCTGCTCTGCATCTGCTGGGTAGAGGGAGGACAGAGCTCACTGCCCTGCAGCAGTGGTATCGGTGGCTGGCACAAAGGCACCCAATGTGTCTGCAGGGCTGCCTGGGGCGCCCTCTGCGCTGCCCTGCTGAGGCTCCACCTGGAGTGCTGTGTCCAGTGCTGGGCCCCCTAGTGCAGGAGAGACAGGGAGCTGTTGGAGAGGGTCCAGGGAAGTGCGATGGGGATGAGGGGCCTGGAGCATCCCCCTTCTTATGAGGACAGGTGGAAAGAGCTAGGTGTGTTCAGCCTGGAGAAGACAAGGCTGAGGGTGTCTTACCAATGCCTACAAATCCCTTAAGGGTGAATGTCAGGAGGATGGGGCCAGGCTCTTTGCAAGCTCTCCTGCTCGCACACCTACTACAGGGAAGTTGGACTTATTGTGGTTAGTGCCTTAGGAAGATTTGGTTGTTTTATTTTCATTGTGCTGTCCTATGTGCAGATCTTCAAGGCTGTGCTGAGGGTCCCGTCTGAGCAGGGATGGCGCAAAGCCTTTTCCACGTGACTCCCTCACCTGGCCGTGGTCTCCATCTTTCTCAGCACTGTCATGTTTGCCTAACTGAAGTCCCCCTGTATGTGGTCCCCATCCCTGGATCTGGTGGTGTTAGTGCAGTACTCGGTGGTGCCTCCAGCAGTGAACCCCGCCATCTACAGCGTGAGGAACCAGGAGCTCACGGGTGCAGTGAAGAAGCTGCTGCAGTCAAGTGTCTCTCAGGAGAAATGAGCTGCTTTGTGTCTCTTCACAAGGGACTTCCCGTTCATCTTTGGATCATCCTGTATATTTATGACTGTATCTGTTACAATCCTGTTTTCCCTGCAATATCTGCACCCATTGCACTTCTTCAAAAGCAGGAACCCAGCCTGTGTGACCCAGAGGACTTTTTGTGCATGGGAGGGTGGTACACCTGGCCTCCAGTGTTGCATCTCTGTAATAAAGGTGGTTTTTCTCAGTGCCCATGTCTGGACGTTGGGCTCTTCTTCCACAGCTGAGCTGAGGAATAGGCTGAAGGAATTGCCCCCAGAAGACCATGCTGCTGGGCTTGGGTTCCCCATGGCTCAGGGCAGGAGGGCATGGGGCAGCGCGTTAGGGCATGGGCCTGTGTTGAGCCTTCGCGTGTGGGTGCCCAGTGCCCATGGGAATGGTGGGTGACCAGGAGGGATGTGCCTGGGACCATCTCCCTGGGCTTTCAGGCACCGCTGCCCTGCACAGCAGCACCGCCTGCTCAGGGCCATGCCTGAGACCACATCCCTGGGCAAGAGCAGACGTCTCTGTGTATGCCCCAGCTGGGGCAGGCTGCTGTGTCCCTGGTGCAGCAGGAGGTGCCTGGGGAGCCCCCAGGCCAGCAGCCTGGTGCTGGGGACAGGGACTGGCCCCGAGGGGCTGCCGGGAGTGGGCAATCAGGGTCTGTGTGAGAGAAGAGCAGCAGACAGAGGGGGACACTGGCCTCTGTCCCTTCATGCCATGGCTGGTGTCAGCCCTGGGGCTGACTGGCAAGATGAGACACCTCTCTGATCACCAGTATCTGCTGTGCCTTTCAGAGAGGCTGGGTCTTTGGGATGAGTGCCCAGAGCTCTGCAGCCCCCTTTGGGTGGGCAATTGCATGGGGCCAGCCCAGCGTGGGCTGCTGTGTCTGCCGGGGCTGGGGAGAGGGCAGGGGAGGGGGGCAAAGCATGGAGGTGGGGGGTGGGGCTGGGCTGGGAAGGGCCTGGGAGAGGGAAACACCAGTGTAGAGCTCAGCTGTGTGAGTGTGCATGGTGGGGTACAGAGCAGGGTGGTCCTGGTACAGATCCAGGGGTCATGGTGAAGGAAGCAAGGCACCAAAGGAGAGGGCCTGCACTGTTTCATGTTCCTTGGAGACCCCAGGGAGGATGCAGCAGGGAAATTTTCCCCCATGAAGTCCCAATCACCGCTCATTTCCCTGTGTGGTCATAGACCCCAGCCCCAGCAAGGGACCTTTGCTGCATTGTCACCTCTATCCTTCTTGGTGGCTTAGTGAGACCAAACTCCTTTGCCATTTTCAATATAAAGTGATTCATTTTCCTACTGACACTTCTTACACACAAGTGTCCCATAGCCCTTGCCACAGTTGGTCACTCAGCCAAGGCCATGGTCAGAGACCTCCAGCCAGATCATGTGCTCATGGCCTTGTTTTGACAAATATTGAAACAGGCCAAGGATTGCCATCCAGCAGCAGCCCTGGGCCCAGCGCTCCAGCCTTTCACTCTAAACGATTCCTCAAATAAAACCCCAACTCTCTCAGCCTCTCCTCGTCCATAATGTGCTCCAGGTCCCAGCCATCCTTCTGGCCTCTTCAGGACCTGCTCCAATCTGTCGGGGTCTTTCTGGTGTTGGGGAGCCCCATTTTGGGCACAGCAGTCCTGATGTGGTCCTGTGGTGGGTTAACCTTGGCCCGAAACCTACCAGTGCCCCAGCTGCTCATTCACTTCCCTGACTCAACAGGACAAGGGAGAAAATGAACCAGCAATGCTCATGGGTCAAGATAAAGACAGAGAGATTACTTACCTATTCCTGTAATGACCAATTAGATGTTGTCTTGCCAAAGGTCAATTTCATTTATTGCCAATTCAAACAGATTTTGATTATGAGAAACAATGTCCAAAGTATTATATGACCATTCCCCTCACAGGTCCTTCCAGGGCCAAATTACTCCATTGCTCCCAACCACCTAATCACCCACGCCCTGAGAGGCACCGGAGGGATGTTGAAGAGTGGGCTGATAGCACAGAACGCCTCTGCTGCTCCTTTCTGCTCACCATTCTGCCCTGCTGCAGTGTGGGTCCTCTCCATGAACCCCACTATCTTTGCAGCATTCGTTTCATTCTGTCTTACTTGTGTTCTTGATACTCACAGAATGGCAGAGAAGTGTTGACATTGGAAGAGACCTCTGGAGATCATCCAGTGAAACTCCCCAGCTGAGGCACAGCCAGTTCAAGCAGGTTCTACAAGGCCTTAGCTTGGTAGGGTTGGAAAATCTTCAGGCATGGACACTGCACAACCTCTCTTGGCAACTCTTCCGGTGGCTGATCATCCTCAGAGTCAAAAAGTGTTACCTTGGTTCAGATGGAATGCTGTATACATTAATAAGACTCTCAGAGCTTTTACTTCTACAGAGCGAACAGGTGTAGAACTCTCACCCTTTCTTCCTGGGAAAGATGCTCCAGTCCCTCCCACCCACTTTGTGGCGCTCTGAAGAACTTGCTTTAGCAGATCAACAACTTTCTTGCCCTGGGAATCCCAGCCCTGGACACAGCACTGCAGATGTGGCCTCAGCAGTGCTGAGAGGAGGGAAGGGTCACCTTCCTCCGTCAGCCAGCGATGCTTGTCCTAATGCAGCCACCACAGCTTTGGGCCCTTGCCATGAAGGTGCATCAATCATTCATTATCACCTGCTTGTCCTCTGGCACCCAAAGGTCCTTCTCTGCAGAGCTGCTCTCTGGCCGGCCTGCCACCAGCAGGATAGCCCCAGGAGGGCTGGATCACGGGCTGGCCTCCCCCAGGGGCTTGCTCAGCACCAGCAGCAGCATCTTGCCCATCTTGGAGATGAGCTTCAGCTCTGGCACAGGCCACAGGGTGCTACAGAGTCACCTGGGAGAGCAAAGCCCTCTCCTGCCACGGCTGCGCAGCCCAGGCCTGTTGCCCTCTGGCCTTGGCCACTGCAGCCTTTGCTCTCGTGGTGGGAACCTCCTTCATCCTTCTGCTGCCCCCTGCCACCCGCTCCAGCATCCTCTGCTGGGCAGCAAACCCCTCCCACACAAGGGCTCCCGTCCCTGGGTACCGGTGTCCGTGTGACAAGCCTGCCCTTGGCCCTGGTGCCACACCTGAGGTGCTGCAGCACACATGGGCCCCAGAGCCCACCGCCTGGGGCACGGGCAGCAGGAGCCCCCAGTGCCACCACAGAGCTGTGACATCAGTGCCGTAAGCGCTGAGGAGGGGCAGGGCAGCTCCCATGCCTTTGGCGGTGGATGGAGACACAAGGTCTGTAGGGGAGACCTACGGGAAAGATGAGGGGAGGGGGATGCTCTGTGTGATGTCAGGGCAGCTCAGATACATGGAGCTCTTGTACTGGACAGGCAATTGAGGTTGGGTGAGAGCTTGTGTGTGGATCAAAGGAGAGACCAGAAAGAATGACACTGTGGTAGGAATTAGTTGTGGTTTGACGCTGGCCATAGCCTAAACACCCAGAATCAGTTGCTCACTGACCACATACATGTCCAGCATGACTGGGGAGAGGATCAGAGGAAAACTCACAGGTCAGGACAAAGTTCAATAGGAGAAGCAAAAGCTTTGTGTGAAGAACATGCATTCCATGCTAGCCCAAGCCAGGACAGAGTTACAGGTCATACGGTCAGGGTGAGGAATGAACAATGTCTTCTTCACATGCTCTGAGGCAATCTGTGGATGACAGGGTCTGGCTTTTCTGGAGGAATCCGTCTCCTTGGTGATCACTGCACAGGCAAGCAAGGATGCCAACAGTCCAGGGCCTTGTGGGCAAGTTCCCCATGTTCAAACAGCCCATCCAGTCTGATGCCTGCCTGGACCTGGCACTCCAAAAAGGAAGAGCCGCTCAGGGATGTGAAGACCAGTGCCAGTGTTGGTTGTAGTGAGTGTGAAGTTGTGGTGACCCTGATCCCCAGTTAGGTGGAGAAGGAGGTCAGCAAAGCACAGCTCTGGGACAGGAGGGAATGAGAACCTGGCCTTTTGAGGGCCCTGGCAGGTGGGATCCCGTGGGGCCAGGGACCAGAAAGCATCCCTATGCCTTCCTGGCCTAACCAGCTTCATCTTGGGCCTCCACCTAAAGCTTTCTCCATGGTTCCAGGAGGCCATTGAAGCCAGGCAGGAGTTTCAACTCCACCGTGATCCATGGTGTAGATCTGCAGGTCTCCAGGCAACATTTTAGACACAGCACTGCCTGTCCATAGACCTTGTTCTTTTGGCCTTGAAGGCTCATTTTCCCACTTGATTCCTGATGGGGTGTCCAATGAAATGACACTATGACCCTTTAAATCCGAGGGGCTCTCTGCTTCCTTACTTCTCATCCCTTCATCAGTTGTTAGGAGGAGGAGAAGGAAAAGCAGGTTCTGGCTGTCAAGGACTGAAATGGAGGAGCAAAACTGTTACCTTCAGCTCCTTTCATACAGGCCTTAAATCTTTCACAGGAACCAGAAAGCACTGAGATTCCTCCACCTCCCCACCTTTTAGCAAAGAAGTTCATACTATCCAAGCAGAGCATTTGTTTCCATTCTGTTTACAGCTTCAAGCACCCCATGATGTGGAGGTCGGTCATTGCATTATCTCCTGCCAAGAACATTCTTATTTCCACACCTGACGATTGCCTATCACATTCCTGTCAGGCACCACAGCTCCAAGACTGGCTTCATCCTCCTGACCACCTCCCCATTGGGACTGGCAGGTCACTAGGAGGCTCCCAAGTCCTTCCCTTGTGCGGGCTGAACAAGGGCCTTGCCCTCAGTTTCCCCTCCCAGGAAAGTGTTCCAGCCCCTGAGCATCTCAGTGACCCTTCACTGAACTCACTCCCAGTCATACACATCTTCCTTGCTGTCATGGCTTGTTGCTCGAGCCACTGGGACAGTTCTTGCCTCAGTCCCTCCCCAGTCAAGGCCCCAAAATGAACACAGCAGTCTACACATGGTGTAATGGGCGATGAGCATGGGGACATCATCACTTCCCTCACTCTCTTGGCAAGGCACCTCTTTATACGCTCCAGGACACTGCTGGCTGCCTCTGCTACCAGGTCACGGGCTGGGATTGTGTTTTGCCTTCTGTCCCCCAGCACCACCAGGGCCTTTTCTGCACAGACACTGCCCAGCCAGGCAGGTCCCAGGCCCTGCAGCTGCAGGGTGTTAGTCCATGCGAGGGAGGTGCAGGCTCTGCCCTTGGTCCGTCCTGCATCTGTGCAGCTCCTGACAGGGCGGCCACCCCACCTGCCAGGGTTCCCCTCCATGGCATCCCTAGGGCACAGGGATGGGCCTCCGAGTTCAGGGCCATCACCAGACATTGTGGCAGTTGCCTCCACTGGGTCATGTGTACAGCTCCTAAACTGTACCGCGTACAGGTCAGTCCCCTGTGCTGCCCACACTGCCCCAGTATGTCCCAGTGGCCTCCAGGTGGGGCGTGAGCCCTTCCCCACTGCTCTCTCAGCCTGACCATCCCGCTGGTGTTTTACCCATCTCTTTCCGTACGCACCCAGAGTGTCATGGCCTCACTGGGGCAGATAAACACTGAGGGAGACCATGGCCAGAGTTTTGCTGAAGCTGAGGGAAATGGCATCCACTTTGTAGCTCCTCACACACAGCCACAGGCTGTCAGGTTGCGAGGTGTGATTTACCTGTGGTGACGCAAGTCGAGGTGGACTTAAAAGAAGCACTATGTCTGCGTGGCTGGGTTCAGACAAAATGGCCTTTATTGTTTATACAAACTATTTATATATCTTAGTGCAGGTGTCAGACCCTGATAGGATTTTGTGTCCTTCTTCTTGCTTGCTCTTTGCTGTTGCTGTAGGTGCCCGTATGCTGCGGTTCTAAGTTCCGATTCTTCACATCCCGTTTACATACCTGACAATTTGTGGCTGTCTTAAAGGTACACGACTAAGTCTTTGAAGTCAACTAACTTGTCTGCAGACCCGCTGCAGACCCCAACATTTACCCTTCGGAAATCCACCTGGACAGTTACCCTCTCAGGTGACAGAAGTGGGGAGTGAGTTTTTTTATTTATGACACTTGATCATGCTTCACATTGCTTGCATATACGAAAGATCCATCTGCATCGGTGTGCACCCAGAGCTCTAAGGCAAACAGGTGGGAGACGATGTAAAGGAGCTGTAGCACCCACCTGCAGAATGGAGGGAAGAAGTCTGATGTAAGGAGAAGGAATGTAAGTCCCCGGGGACAATGAGAAAAAGGGTGGGCTTGGGGACATTCAGAGCAAGGTTGTCCACCCTGTGTCAGACCTCAAGGGACAGTGTTTCCTACCACTCCAGACCTCCTCAGGAGAACCTCTGCCTCATTATAAGTTGGAGAATGCTGCTAGAACCTCTCCTCTAACCTAAAAAGTAGCAAAATATAAGCGATGAAATAAAAATTAATAATTTTCAGGTGCACTTTGAACTCCTCTCTCTTATCTACAAGAACGGAACAGATTCAATTAGCTACACAGGTCTCCAAGACTGGAAGGAAATGACAAAAAGGCAAATACCTCATTAGGGCATTGGGGGCTCCTGCCATGAACCTGAGCTACTGAGAAAAGACTGAACCAGTGACCGAAGGAACGTAAGTCAGAAGCAATACTGAAAATACCTTCAAATATTAATGGGTCCCAATGAGGGCCGTTACTGAGAAAGTGTCCCCATGGACTCATTAGGGTAGCTAATCGAGGCCAGAAGTGCAGGTAGGCAAAGGTACCGTGTCAGTGCTTGTAATACTGCAATTATCCATTTTTTTTATTTTATTATTTTTTTGATGAAGCAGAAAGGCCAAGCCCTGACCCCCAAGCCCTTGGAGTGCAGAACATAAGTCCCTCCCAATAAAGTTTCCTGTCACAGGCCTTGATGACATGGGCAACTGCCAGTGCCAGGGGGACAGAGGCCCCAGCCCCCTGTGGGGCCATTCAGCCTTGCTGCAGCCCTGGGCCATCTCCACTGCAAGTTGTCCTGCACTGTCCCTGCTGGTATCACTTTCCACTCTGGCGGCTGGCACATTTCTTTCCTTCCCACCCAGCCCTCACACCCTTGCTTGTCTGCCTTCACTGATGTCTCTGCACTCATCCCTGCTTCTTCCTTGAAACTCAAAGCCAAGGGCTGATCCAGGCTCCCTTGGGTGAACCCTGGCATCCCAGGGTAACCCTCAGAGGGACACTTCTTTTTCCTCACATCCAATCTTATCCTTCCAAGTTGCACTTTGTGGAGGTTATCTCTTTCTCCCACTATCAGGAATGACTACCTTATCTCTGACATCTCTGACACCCCCATTCAAGCAGATGTATACTTCTATTGTAGTTCCCTGAGTCTCCATTTTGTCGGTCTCAAGAAGACCAGGACCTTCAGTCTCTCTCCACACACTACAAACACCATCCAGGCAGGTATCCTCCACAGCCTCTCCAGTTTTTCCCCACTCCTCCAGAATGAGAAACCTCAAAGCCCAGACACAGACAATCCCGATGTGGCCACAACAGTGCTGTGTCAGGGGTGATGATGCTGAGTCAAGGGGGATGATCAATCCCTTGCCTGAGTGGCCACGCACCCCCTAATTCAGCCCCACATGCAGGTGGCCTTAGACATGCTGAGCATGCACCAGTAGCTCCTATGCATCCCCCATAATACTCAGGCCCTTCTGAGTACTCCTCAGGTTTGTACCTCAGCCGCTCAGGTGCCCTCATGGGTGCGGTTATTCTGCCCCCACTAAAGGGCTGACCACGTCTACTTGGAAAACCTCTGAGGTCACATTTCCAAATCCCTGTGTTTTGGAATGTGCTACTTGGACCAGCTTTTGATATGTGCATGGACATGGCTCACCCTGCCCTGTGGTGCCTCTGGCAAGGTAACAGCATAAGGAACTGCAGGACACCACAGATAATGAAGGGAAGCAGCTCTTCAATGGTATTGCCGACCATGGTAGGCATTCCCAAGGTGAACATCTCAGAATCACCAAAGGAAGACAATGTACAGGGAGGAGAGGCGGGCTGCTTACATTAGAGGATACAAGGATTATATAATGGAATCAACTGTGCATGGGAAAAGAGGTACCAAAAAAGGAAAAGTTGAAGAATAGGAATCAATCAGGGCTGTTTGGTGGTACCAGCCAAGCAGCCCTGCATCTGAGCAGGAAAGCTTGGAGTGTGAAAATAAAGTCAAATGTTATCTGACCAACTTTCTGATGGCTCCAACAGCCGCCGGGAACCTAAGTGGTTTCCATCCCATCATGAAGGCAAAATCCATGGTGGATGGATTTCCAGAATCATTCATGGTGAAAGGGACCTCAGGAAATCTCTTAAGCAATGATCTGCTCAAAGCATGATGAGCTATGTAGTTCAGAGCAGATAGCTCAAGCTTTCTTTCATGTGGGGCTTGAAAAGCTCCAAGGATGGACATGACACAAGGTCTCTGGGACATATGCTCCACTGCTTGACTGTCTTCAAGGGGAAAGAGATTTTTTTCCCATGCTTCAGCTGATGCCCATTGGCCCTCATCCTCCCATCATGCACAACAGGCAAGACCCTGGCTGACTTTTCTTGCTGATATGACCCAAGAAGACATGGGAAGGCTGTTATTAGGTGTCCCCAAAGCCTTCTCTTCTCCTGGCTTTGCACCTTTCAAATAAGGCCAATGGCATCCGGGGCTGCATTAGGAAGAGCACTGCCCAAGGGTTGTTGGAGGTGATCTTTCCTCTATACTCAGCCCTTCTACAATTTGTCTTGCTGACTTCACTTGCTTTCTACCTTACCTCCTATACCCATACTTGACTCAAACGTGCCGTCCACAATTTTCACCACTCCTGCCAACGTTTTGTTCAAAAAAGTCCTGCGGAGCATTTGCGCCATGTTGGTCAGGGAACGTCTTCCACTTTCCCTTCAACCAAGGCCTTCAAGTAAAGGTCCCTTTCTCTAGCGGTATAAAGGAGACATTGTTCTCCTTCTAAATTTCATCAGGAGGTTCAGAGAATCTGAGCAGAAGACCTTTGCACATGGAGGAGTTAGTGATGAGTGTCACAGAAAACCTGAGCAGGCCTGTGCTGTGCTCCATGTACCTCTTGGCCTTCAGGCTGAGCTGTGCTGAGTGTGTCCCTGGGTTGCAGAATAAGCCGTATTGGAAGAAGAAATCTGCAGGAAGCTGCTGGTGAATGGCCAACCGCACGCCCTTACCTTTACCTGGGACTGCAGTTACCAACTCCCAAGTGAACATCTCCTCTTAGAACACGAGAAGTGATGACTAGGATGGGTTTCCCTGGCAGAAAACACTTCAAGAGCTGACAGGAGCAGTGTGGGATAACCCTTCTGCAGGCAGGATCCGCACAACTTGCTGCACCACTCTCCCAACGCTGGAAACTGCGTGTTCCCGGCCTCGGAAGGGACGGCATACAGCTGACACGGTTGTCTCTGTGTGTAGAGAGTTTGCTCTAACCAAGGCCATTTGAAATGGCACTTTGTCTCAGAGTCCAAGTGCCTTTCTTACTGCAGCCATAACCGGCTGGGCTGCTGATGGCCCATCCCCCAAGGAAGCTGGAGACTCCAGGGACCTCAAACTTGCCTTCATGGCCACGTGCCTCCTACTGGCCTATGAGCTTCTCAGATGTAATGGGTGTCATAATGATAGCCCAGATCATCAGCCTGCGTGTGGCCTTGGTTACTCCTTGGTCAGCGGTTCCTGACCTGGAGAAGGCAGTGATAAAGAGATGCACAGGAATGGAAGAGATGGCCAAGGACCCTGCAGGTGCCACGAAGGCTTTGCAGGAAGAAGTGTGAGGAATAGCCCCTACAGCTGTGCAAAATGGAATGGCATTAGATATGAAGCTGGCGTCTGAAGGCAGAGCCTGTGCTGTTGTTAATACCAGTTATTGAGTATATGTAGGTTAAAATGGGGGGATTTCTACAGATATAAAAAAGGTTTGGAAACATCGTAATATTTGTCAAGAGTCCCAGAAAGTTGACACCTTCTCTGGAATTCAAGACATTGGGAATACGCTGACGTCCTAGTTTCCTGATTTACAGCTCTGGGTTAAGAAGTTCGTCTCCAGATGCCTTTCTCCTCTTCCTCTATGATCACCCCAATCCATTTTACCTATGCAGCTTCTCTTTTAAGGTTCAGAGAGGAAAAGCTGGACTTTTTCAGTAGTGTCTGTAATATTCCCTACGGGCAACTCTTCAGTTGTGGCAATAGACCTCATAGGGATCTGCTTGAAGTACTATCTGAGAAATGTAATTTTTATTTATTAATTTCTAACCATCTCGCCCACACACACCCCCTCCATAAGCAATCCCTCTTTTATTTGTCTTTAACACCTTGTTCTCTAAGGAAAGCAGGCAATAATTGCTGCCAAGCACTTGCTATATTCAGCTGCAGAGTTGGTTGAAGGAGTCTCATGTAAAGTGATGTAAGTCCCATAGGTGTGATGAGAGAAACAGTAAGGCTGGAGAAGTGAGGAGCAAGGCTGTCCACACAGTGTTTAGCTCCAGGGACTGATTTTCCAACCTGGCCACAGCTATTAAGGAGACACTCTGCATCAAGAGCAATTGGAAAAGCCTTCTATCTCTTCTCCAGAGTGCTCATTACCTGCCTTCCTCTTTCACTGTACTGCTGAAACTTATCTCATTAACTGTGCAAGCAAGACTTGAAGACCAGATGTCCCTGATGGGAGAGACATGGCTTCTCAGGGCTTTCTGCCTTGTAATGAGCCCAGGGTGTCTTTGGTGCTGTGAATTCAGATCATGAGAGGAGTCTGAAGAACCTCTCAAGAATACCAAGTCAGAAGCAAAGCCCAAAGTCCCTGGAAGCATTAACAAGCCCCGCTGAGGGCCATGGCTGAGAAAGCCTCCCCATGGCCTTGTTAGAGCCCGTCCTTGGAGGCTGTGAGTACACGTAGGCAAAGGCGCTGTGCAGGCAGCTCTGCTGCTGAGCAAAGCCTTGGCTTGCTTGATGAAGCAGGAAGGCCAAGCCATGACCTGCAGCCTGTGGGAAGGTCGATGCTGTCCCTCACACAGAGCTCAGGGCTCTTCCTGGGGACCATGGAAGGTGGGGGATCCAATGCCAAACGGATTGCTGTTGGAGATGGTGTCGAAGTCTTTCCTAATATCCAGGTAGACAGCATCCACACCCTTTCCCTCATCCAATAGACAGGTCACCTTGTCCCAGCAGGAGATCAGATTCTTCAAACAGGACTTGCTTTTCATAAACCCATGCTGGCTGGTCCTGACCTCCTGGTTTTCCTGTGCCTCCTGTGTGATGGCGCTCAGGATGATCAGCTCCACAACCTTCCCTGGCACTAAGATCAGGTTAACAGGCCTGTAGTTATCTGCATCCTCCATCCTACCCTTCTTGTAGGTGGGCACCACTCTGACAAACCTTCAGTCTTGTGGGACCTCCCCAGTTAGCCAGGACTTTTGATAGTCATTGCTGTGGTGATGCATTTGAGGAAAAAACCAATGATTTTCACAGTATTCCTGTATCACGAGATGTCCGTAGCCAAGAGCACTTTCAAAAGCACTTGGTCCTTCCTGGATATAAGTTTCACCTGCACCACAGGTCTTCTGTGGCTGCAGAGAATTCACTGGTAGCAATGCCCTCTCCTGCCAGTGCTGCACAATCAAGCCATGCATCTCTCTGGTCCCAAGGACAGCATGGTTTGCTCTCCTTACTCATTTCACCTTTACAGTGTCCTCTGTCGACCACCCCAGCATGCTCTGCAGCAAAACATTTTCTTACATTGCACCTTTGGCGATTGTTACCTTTTTTTGGGTTGTTGTTTTTTTTTTCCTTTACACATGCCTGAGCTTGGCCCTGGTGACACAGATGTGTTTCAGGGTAACTCTGCTCTGAAATAACCCAAATCAGGGAGGGGAAGGGGAAAAATCTCTATTTAAGCAGCGTGAGGAAGCCTTAGGATCAATAACCTCACATCTTATTGGGGGATTTAGAGATGCTGTGGGTTTACATGGCAGGGGTTTGGGAGTGGTTTGGAGGTGTTTGCAGGTCTGGCAAAAGTGAGTTGAGATCATGTGCTGACTCCATGGACATAACAGCCACTTTCATTTGACTCCAAAATGGACCAGCCCCTGCCCAATGCTGAGCTAACAGGCAATTCTAGTGGCACCTTTCTTGAAGAAACGATAACCCCCAATATACAGCGTATGTACAAGAGAGGAGTGAGAATTATCTGAGAGAAACAACCCTGCAGATACCAAGGTGAGTGAAGGAAGAGGTCTGTGAGAGAGAGGCCTGCTAAGCTCCTGCAATCCAATGGTCAAGCCATCAACCCCAGACAGTCACAGGACAGCACAGTGACAATGCTCCTTTAGGTGTCTGCAGGTTATTTGCATCAGCACTTTAGGACAGCTGCCAGATGGGCCAACAGCTGTGATGCTCACCTGGATCTGAAACCCTGAAGTCATCCATGTCCGCTTTGGCTCTCATAGAAAAGAAATGGTGGAGTCTCATCTCCCAGGGGGAGTGAGGCAGGAGATCAGCAGAGTGCAGGCCCCAGGTCACACACTGGCAGGCTGTGGCCTGTGCAGAAGGAGGGAACACTCCTTAGGATTCGCTGAAATTGCCTCACAAGCATAAACTCCATTTTCAATGTTGGACCTGTTGGAGGCTGCTGTCCTTGCCGAGCAGGTGATCTGAGCTCTGCCACCTGCCTTGGCACTTGGTTCCCTCAGTGTCACAGCTCTGTCTGCAACAGGACGGGCTCCAGCTGCCTCTGCGTGGGCCCCTGGCTGAGGGCACTGCTGCACATCTGGGCTGAAGCCCCCCAGCTGTGGCACCAGCCCAGCTCTGCCATGAGGAAACCTGGTACCAAGTGTCCCAGAGCCCGTGGGTGCAAAGGCTTTGCTTCAGAGCAGAGACATGGCCTGGGCAAAGGAGAGCTGAGTCTTTGTACCCCTAGGACTATGCAGTGAGGTGCTTCAATTGACTCTGCAATGCTTACTGAAGCACTGAAGACATCCTCCCCACCCCTGCCTGTAGAACCACCAGACACACACATACACACACGGTGTTTAGGAGTACTTAGATCCTTTGCTGCAGTCTTCCTGTTATCCTGTCTCATAATGGGTTAACAAAAGTTGATACTCATGCACAAAACTTTTTTTTTTCTCAGAGAAATGCCACTGCTGGACAGAAGTGTCTCTGCCCAGCTGCGGCAGGGAGCATCAGTGATTGCATCAGGCTGTTCCCCAGATGGTTCCCCTGCAGCCCCAGGGACACCTGGCAACCCATGGATATCTCAAATGCAGTGTGGGGTGGGACAGTGCTGAGAGCTCACTGTTGGAGAAATGTGCAGAGCCCTTGAGGCGGTAAGTGTGTGGCTGCAGGGCACTGCCTCTGCAGTTGCTAGCCGGGTCTGCAGCAGCTGGGGCACCCCCAGCCTGTGGGACCGTGTGGGAGCCTTTTGCTGTGGAGGAGGCCAGTGTGCTGCAGAGCAGGGCTTCCCTGCTGCAGCGTGGGAGGGCCAGGGCATGTGGGCTGCCTTGTGCCAGGGCCGGCTGCAGGGCTGTGAAGGTGGCTGTGCAGGCAGGGGTGCCCAGGGCTGTCCTTGCCAGCAGGGTCCCTGCAGCCGCGGGGGCTGTGTGCTGGGGCAGGGGCTCTGCCGCCTGCCAGGGGCAGCTCTCAGCCTGCCGGGGGGCTCCCGTGCGGCTGCGGGGAGAATGTGGGGGAGAAAGGAACGACCCCCATTAGGAAAAGGTCCCTGTTCTTCTGAGTGAGTGCTGCATGTGACAGGGTTGCTCACAGCTCCAGGTCATTTCCAAGGGGACTTTCCATGAGCACGTTCATGGCAGGGGATCACTGCTTGGCTCTGTGCTTGCCTGAATCTCTGCTGCCACTTTTCCGTGGCTCCGCTTGGTGGCAATGGAAACAGCTGTGCAGGTCAGAGCAGGGGCTGAGATGCTGAAAGCATCACAGGGAGGTTGATGAGGGAGCTGAGCAAGTGCCTTCCCTCCCCAGCAGGCTGCAGATGAAACCAGCATCAGCTCTCCTTTTCCCTCAGGCTTTGGGGGAGCTGTTTGTTCCTGCCTGCAGACAGAGAGCAGCTGCAGGGCAGAGCTGGCACACAGGGGCTGAGCTGGGCTCTGTGAGCGCTGGCAGGGAAGAGCCCTGGGGCCAGAGAAAGAGCTGCTGGCAGGGACAGCTGCAGGCAGCAGAGCCCGGGCAGGGAGGGGGGAGATGCTGAGGGGAACCCTGATGCAGGGGAGATGGGGGCACCTCCTGGCCATGGTCTGCCATGCAGGTTCCTTCCCTGAGCAACACACCTCTGCTCTCCTCTCCCACCCAGCACAGCCTTTAGACCGTTGGTTTCCTGTGTTTCAACACCCCCTGGTCCAGCAGAGCAGCAGAAGGGATGAAGTGCATCTCTCCTGCTGCCACGCTGCCATTTCTCGCTGAGCAGAGCCTGAGGGTGACTGTCCTGCACTGCTGCTGTCTGGGAGGTGTTGTGCCGGGCTGGGGAAGGGGAAGGAGTTCCTGAGTTTCCCTTTGTCTCTCTCCTGGCCTTGCTCAGATGCTATCGGGCATTGCAGACAGGCTCTCTGGCAATAGGGGTTTCAGCTGCAGGCTCAGGCGCAGACCTTGTGGGTCCTCCTGTGCAGACATGTCCTCTAGCATGGAGGTGTCCCAGCTTTCCCCTAACCGATGATGCTGTGGGCAATGCAGTCTGTGAGTCTGGGGAAGGAGCTGACTCTCCTTCTTGACCTTGCCATGGTCAGGACCCTTGACCACCTACTTTGGGTGCCCACCCAAGGTGTATGTGCCTGCCAGGGCACACAGTGAGCCCTGGGTGTCCTTGGATAGCAGTGTGGTGCTGAGCCTTCGGGAACGGGTGAGGCATTTTGTTCTCTGCAGTGGATCCCTCTGCTCTCAGCAGTGCCTGGCTGCTTGTCAGGGTAACACGGCAGTGTGATCACTCTCCATCTAAGAAAGGAGCAATTGCCGGGCAGCTGGGATGGAGAGGGATGGAGAGATCAGAGTGCCTGCCTCTGCCCTCAGGCACAGACAGTCCCCTTGCCTCTCAGCACTCACCCTGCTCTCCCTGAGCACAGCACAAAGCCCTCCTGACCTGACTCTGGCCATGGCCGTTGCTCAGCACGGGTGGAGCAGATGCTGACAGGCCCTTCTGCGCTGGGAGCAGTTTGGGCTGAGCCAGTGCCAGGCCAGGACTGGCCCCTGCCCCCAGGGTTCCCATGAAGCCCCTGCTGCAGAGCAGGGCTCACTGCTGGGCAGCCAGCGGGCACAGCCCCTGCTCCTCACAGCACACTCGGCCAGCACTCAGCACAGCTCCAGCCACGGCTCTGAAGGGAGCTCTCCCAGGAACGGCAGAGGGGGGGACATGGGGCACCGGGGGCGCATCTAGGAGAAATGCCTTTCACTTGGCTCATGAAGTAACCTCTGACTTCTTGGTGACTTTCCTGCATGAGCAGGTCCCCTTGCCCAGAGGCAGCAGATGTCCAACAGCAGCTCCATCACCCAGTTCCTCCTCCTGGCATTTGCAGACACGCGGGAGCTGCAGCTCTTGCACTTCTGGCTCTCCCTGGGCATCTACCTGGCTGCCCTCATGGCCAACGGCCTCATCATCACCGCCGTAGTGTGCGACCACCACCTGCACACCCCCATGTACTTCTTCCTCCTCAACCTCTCCCTCCTCGACCTGGGCTCCATCTCCACCACTCTCCCCAAAGCCATGGCCAACTCCCTCTGGGACACCAGGGACATCTCCTACTCAGCATATGCTGCACAGCTCTTCTTGATTGTGTTGTTCCTTTCAGCAGAGTGTTTTCTCCTCACCGTCATGGCCTACGACCGCTTTGTGGCCATCTGCCAGCCCCTGCACTACGGGACCCTGCTGGGCAGCAGAGCTTGTGTCCACGTGGCAGCAGCTGCCTGGGCCAGTGGGTTTCTCTATGCTGCGCTGCACACGGCCAATACACTGTCACTGCCGCTCTGCCACGGCAATGCCCTGGGACAGGTCTTCTGTGAAATCCCACAGATCCTCAAGCTCTCCTGCTCACACACCTACCTCAGGGAAGTGGGGCTAATTGTGGCTAGTGCTTGTCTAGGTGTTGGCTGTTTCATTTTCATTGTTCTGTCCTACGTGCAGATCTTCAGGGCTGTGCTGAGGATCCCCTCTGAGCAAGGACAGCACAAAGCCTTTTCCACGTGCCTCCCTCACCTGGCCGTGGTCTCCCTCTTTCTCAGCACTGCCACGTTTGCCTACCTGAAGCCCCCCTCCATCTCCTCCCCATCCCTGGACCTGGTGGTGGCAGTTCTGTACTCAGTGGTGCCTCCAGCAGTGAACCCCCACATCTACAGTATGAGGAACCAGGAGCTGAAGGACGCACTGAAGAAGCTGATGCAGTCAGGTGTCTCTCAGCAGCAATGAACTGTCCATGTCTCTTCACAAGACATTTCCAAGCAATCTCTAGAACCTCCTGTGCATTTAGCGTTCTGTATTTGACTACCCTGTTTGTCCCACAATGTCTGCATGGACTCCACCTCTCAAAGACATGATCCCAGCCCGTGTGACCTAGAGGCCTTTGTCCAAGTGCCTGCAAGGACCGTTCAGCTTTTCTCCTGTGTCACATCTCTGTAACAAAAGGGGGGGTTCTCACTGCCCATGTCTGGGAAGTTCCTGGGAGAGGAAAACATCAGTGTAGAGCTCAGCTGTGTGATTGTAAAGTGGGGGCACACAGCAGTATGGAGGCATACAGCAGGGGGGTCCTTGTGAAGATCCAGAGTTTGTGGTGAAGGACATAAGGCACAAAATGAGTGGAACTGAGGGATTGGCTCTGTGTCGTGTTCCCTGGACACAACATGGAAGCTGCCCCATATTTCCCAAGAAGTCCTATACACTGCTCATAGCCTCTCTGTCTCGTAAACCCCACCTCCCATGAGGAACATGTGCTGCACTGTCACATCTGTCCTCGTTGATGGCTCAGCGAGACCCCGTTTCATCACCACTTTTCAATATAAAGGGAGCCACCTTCCTAGTGACACTTTTTAATAGCTCTTGAAACAGTTGGCCACTCAGCCAAGGCCCTGTAAGACACCTCCAGCCAGATCATGTGCTCGTGGCCAAGTTTTGACAAATTTTGAAACAGTCCATTGACAGAGTTCCCACCAACTGGCCTGGGTCCAGCACTCCACTCTTTTGTTTGAAACAATTTCTCAATGAAATCCAACTGTCTCAGCCTCTCCTTGTCCATAACATGATCCAGGTCTCAACCTCCCTTCTGGACTCTGCAGGACTTGCTCCAACCTACCAGGGTCTTCCTTGTGCTGGGAAGCCCCATTCTGGGTACAGCAGTCCTGATATGGTCCTGTGGTGGGTTAATCACGGCCAGCCCCCAGCCAGCCCCCCAGTTGTTCATCTGCTCCCCTGACTCAACAGGACAAAGGGAGAAAATAAACCAGCGATGCTCCTGGGTCAAGGTAAAGGCAGAGAGATTACTTACCGATCCCTGTCATAGCCAAAGATGTGTTGTCTTGCTAAAGATCAATTTCATTCATTGCCAGTTAAAACAGATGTTGATTGTGAGAAACAATGACCAAAACATTAAAGACCATTCCCCAGTTTCTCCCAGGGCCAAATTACTCCATTGATCCCAATTCACCTACACAAGCACACCCTGAGAGGTGCAGGGGGGACGTTAAAGAGGGTTGATGGCACAGAACACCTCTGCTGCTCCTTCCTCCTCACACTTCTGCCCTGCTCCAGCGTGAGTCCTCTCCATAGACCCCACTATCTTTGCGGTCAAGGGTATGCATTGTTCATTTCTTTCGGTCTTGCTTGTGTCCTTGAAACTCAGAGAATGACAGAGGATGTTGACATTGGAAGGGACCTCTGGAGATCATCCAGTGAAAATCCCTAGGAGAGGCACGGCCGGCTCAAGCCCGTTGTACAAGACCTTGGCTTGGTAGGTTTGGAATATGTCAAGGCATGGACATTCCATAACCACTCTTGGCAACTACCTGCAGTGGTTGATCATCCACAGTTCAAAAAGTGTTACCTTGGCTCACACGGAATGCTGCATATATTAATAAGACTCTCAGAGCGTTTTCTCCTCCAGACTGAACAGTTGTAGATCTCTCACCTTGTCTTCCTGGGACAGATGCTCCAGTCCCTTCAAGAAGCTTGGTGGCCCTCTGCAGAACTTACTTTAGTACGTCAACAACTCCCTTGCCCTGGGAAGCCCAGCCCTGGTCACGGCACTCCAGATGTGGCCTCAGCAGTGCTGAGAGGAGGGGAAGGATCACCTCCCCACATCGGCCAGCGATGCTTGTCCTAATGCAGCCCAGGGGGCTGTTGGCCTTTGCCATGAGGATGCATGGATGGCTCCTGCTCAGCTGCTTGTCCTCTGGCACCCAAAGGTCCTTCTCTGCAGAGCTGCTCTCTGGCCGGCCTGCCACCAGCAGGATAGCCCCAGGAGGGCTGGATCACGGGCTGGCCTCCCCCAGGGGCTTGCTCAGCACCAGCAGCAGCATCTTGCCCATCTTGGAGATGAGCTTCAGCTCTGGCACAGGCCACAGGGTACTACAGAGTCACCTGGGAGAGCAAAGCCCTCTCCTGCCAGGGCTGCACAGCCCAGGCCTGTTGCCCTCTGGCCTTGGCCACTGCAGCCTTTGCTCTCGTGGTGGGAACCTCCTTCATCCTTCTGCTGCCCCCTGCCACCCGCTCCAGCATCCTCTGCTGGGCAGCAAACCCCTCCCACACAAGGGCTCCCGTCCCTGGGTACCGGTGTCCGTGTGACAAGCCTGCCCTTGGCCCTGGTGCCACACCTGAGGTGCTGCAGCCCACATGGGCCCCAGAGCCCACTGCCTGGGGCACGGGCAGCAGGAGCCCCCAGTGCCACCACAGAGCTGTGACATCAGTGCCGTAAGCGCTGAGGAGGGGCAGGGCAGCTCCCACGCCTTTGGCGGTGGATGGAGACACAAGGTCTGTAGGGGAGACCTACGGGAAAGATGAGGGGAGGGGGATGCTCTGTGTGATGTCAGGGCAGCTCAGACAGATGGAGCTCTTCTAGTGGATGGGCCAAGGGGTGAGGTGGGAGCTTGTGTGTGGAAAAAAGGGGAGAGCAGCCAGGGAGGCACTTTGGGGGGGAATTAGTTGTGGTTTGGCCCTGTCCAGCACCCAAATGCCCAGATTTAGTTGTTCACTGACCCCTTACATGCCCAGCATGGTGGGGGAGAGGATCAGAAGAAAACTCACAGGTCGGGACAAAGTTCAACAGGAGAAGCAAAAGCTTTGTGTGCAAGGAGAGCAACATGAGCAATTCGCTCACCCTTGCCATGGGCAGGCAGGGGTTCAGCCATCTCCAGAAAAGCTGCTCTTCAGCACATCTGTCAGTGACACGGGAAGACTAATGCCACGACCACGCATGTCCTCTTTTCATCCTCCCTTCCCTGAGCTGTTATTGATGAGCACAACGTCCTGGGATATGCAATATCCCTGTGGTCATGGGGGTCAGGTGCCCAAGCTTCTTGTGTCCCCCCAGTCTCCTTGTAGCGCAGGCAGAGTGTGAGAAAGAGAAGCCTTGGTGATTGCTCTGCAGCGGTGGCCAAAACACTGGTGTGTGGTCAGCGCTGCCTTAGGAAGAGACGCAAAGCACAGCACCAGAAGGGCTGCTGTGAAGAACATGCACTCCATGCCAGCCCGAGCCAGGACAGAGTGACAGGTCATACAGTCAGGGTGAGGCATGAACAATGTCTTCTTGAAATGACCTGAGGAAACCTGTGGATCACAGAGCCTGGCTCTTCTGGGGGAATCAGTCTCCTTGGTGATCACTGCACAGGTAAGCCAGGATACCAGGAGCCCAGGGGCTTGTGGTCTTGGGGACATTCAGAGCAAGGTTGTCCATCCTGTGTCAGACCTCAAGGGACTGCATTTCCTACCAGTCCAGACCTCCTGAGGAGACACTGCATCATTATCACTTGGAAAATGCTGCTAGAAACTCCTCTAACCTAAAGAGTAGCAAAATATAGCCTTTAGAAGAAGAATTTTTCTAAGTGCACTTTGAAATCTTCCCTCTTAACTACACAATGAAACAGCTCCAGTTAGCTACACAGGTCTTGAAGACTTGAAGGAAATGACAAAAAGGCAAATACCTCATTGGGCTCTTGGGGCTCCTTCCATGAACCTGAGCTATTGAGAGAAGACTGAACCAACCACTCAAGGAATGCAAGTCAGAAGCAAAACTCAAAATGCCATGAAGCATGAATGGGTCCCGCTGAGGGCCATTGCTGACAAAGCGTCCCCATGGACTTGTTAGAGTAGCTAATTAGAGGCCAGAACTGCAGGTAGGCAAAGGCACTGTGTCGGTGGCTGTAATGCTGCAAAACACATTTGGATTTTTTTTGTGAAGCAGAAAGACCAAGCCCTGACCCCTAAGCTCTTGGAGGGCAGAACAGAAGACCCTCCAAATCAAGTTCCGTGTCACAGGCATTGGTGGCAGAGGCAGCTGCCAGTGCCAGGGGGACAGAGGCCTCAGCCCCCTGTGGGGCCATTCAGCCTTGCTGCAGCCCTGGGCCATCTCCACTGCAAGTTGCCCTACACTGTCCATGTGGCACCTCTTTCCACTCTGGGGGTTGGACTCTTCCTTGCTTTCCCACTCAGCCCTCACACCCGCATTTCTGTGCCATCACTGATGTCTCTCCACTCATCCCTGCTTCTTCCTTGAAGCACAAAGCCATGGGACGATCCAGGCTCCCTCTGGGTGACCTCTGGCATCACAGGGCAGCCCTTGGACAGACACAGCTTTTTCCTCTCATCAAAGCTGAACCTTCAGTGCTGCACTTTGTGGTGGTTTTCTTCTCTCCCCACAATCAAGAATTGCTCCCTTATGTCTAACACCGCCTTTCAAGAAGGTGCACGCTACTACTGTAGTGCCCTGAGGCTCCACTTTGCCACTCTCAAGAAGCCCAGCACCTTCAGCCTCTCTCCACAGGCTCCAAATTCCACCCTGGAAGGTATCCTCCACAGCCTGTCCTGGTGTTCCCCATTCCCCCGGAACAAGAAGCCCCAAAGCCAAGACACAGATAATCCTGATGTGGCCACACCAGTGCTGAGTCAAGGGGGATGATCAATCCCCTGTCTGAGTGGCCACACACCCCCTAATGCAGTCCCCTATGCAGGTGGCCTTAGACGTGCTGAGCATGCACCACTGGCTCATACTCATCCCTCATAATGGCCAGGCTCTTCTCCTCCTCCGGTTCACAGCTCAACCAGCAGGTGCCCTCATGGGTGCAGTTTTCTGCCACCACTAAAGGACTGACCACCTCTTCCTGAGAAACCTCTGATGATTCCATTTCCAAAACCCAGTGTTTTTCAAGGTGCTTTTAATCATGAAGTGCCCTTGGGCCAGCTTTTGGTAAGTACATGGACATGGACCACCCTGCCCTGTGGTGCCTCTGGCAAGAGAACAGCATAAGGAACTGCGGGACACAAGAGATAATGAAGGGGGGCAGCTCTTCAATGGTATTGCTGGCCAAGGTAGGCATTGCCATGGTGACAATCTCAGAATCACCAAAGGAAGGAAGGCACAGGCCAGGGAGGAAAGGGAAAGGCTGGGCTGGCTGCTTGCATGGGGTGGTACAAGGATGGTCAAAGGGAAGCAGCTGTGCGTGGGAAAAGAGGGACAAGGGAAAGAAAAGTTGTAGAACAGCAATCAGTCAGGGCTGTCTGGGGGTACCTGCCAAGCAGCCCTGCATTGGAGCAATAGCGCTTGGAGTGGGAAATTTAAGTCACACGTCATCTGACCAACCTTCTGATTGGCTTCAGCAGTTGTCAGGAACCTGAGTGATTGCCTTCCCATCATGAAGGCAAGATGCATGGTGGATGGAGATCCAGAATCATTCATGCTGGGAGGAACCTCTGCAGGTGTCCAGGCCAACGTGTTGCTCACAGCAGGATCAGCTATGGGGTCAGAGCAGGTAGCTCAGGCCTTCCTTCAAGTGGGGCTTGAAAAGCTCCAAGGATGGACATGGCACAGGCTCTGTGGGACATCTGCTCCACTGCTTGACTGTCTTCATGGGGAAGGACATTGTCTTCCCTTGCTTCAGCTGATGCCCATTGGCCCTCATCCTCCCATCATGCACAACAGGCAAGAACCTGGCTGCCTTTTCTTGCTGATATGGCCCAAGAAGACATGGGAAGGCTGTTATTAGGTGTCCCCAAAGCCTCCTCTTCTCCTGGCTTTGCACCTTTCAAATAAGGTCCACGGCGTCCTGGGCTGCATTAGGAAGAGCGCTGCCCAAGGGTTGGTGGAGGTGATCTTTCCTCTCTACTCAGCCCTGATACAATTTCTCTTGCTGACTTCCCTCAGGGTTTGCTGCTCTCTTCTACACCTGTTCTTGTCCAGGATGACCTGAGCTGGGAAGGTTCTTTGTTATACCCAGACCGAGATAAAGACACAAACAAGGTCAATAGCCATTAATAAAGGAAGTTTACTGAGCACTTACATAAAAACAAACATTCATGTTTTATGGTAATAAATGGCAATAGGGAAGAGAGGGAAAGATTGGGAAGAAAGAAATCTAGCAATCAGTCAGGATAGAGTGGCAAGAGAGTGCCACCACCATGGATCCAGCAGCTTCAGCTGGTCCATAGCCTCCGTTCACATGGCTGATGGGGATCTCCGGATCCCCAGTTATTGTTTGGTAGCACAGTTTTTTCTAGGGTGTTCAGGGGGGTTGTTCCCGAGACATTGGCATGTACCGCATTCCTCCGTGGGGTACAGGTGGTTACTGCACAGGTAGTGGTTATTGTCCATGTCTAGGCACATCCCTTACAGCGACGTGGCCTTCCCTTGACCCCAGGCAAAATCTTATATCAGGCAGCTATTTGCACAGTATCTGTTCACAATTGTTTAAGCCTCGCAGAGCTCATCACAAATGTAAACAAGCTTTGAAAAAACAGCTGCTGCTTTTCCCCGGCAGGCTGCAGGCACCCATCTGGCTTCCCCACCTTGCTCTCACCCTGCCCTTGCCACACATGCACCGATGTCTGCCCACCCTCACACGCTGTTCCTGCAAACACACAGACATGGACTGATCTCACACTCCTTCTGGACAACGTCTCCCACCACAGCACAAGCCCTTGAGTGACATTTCCTCCTCCTGACCTCCAGTCTCCACTTTCCCAGCTGCACTGGGTGGCAGTGCTTCTCCCTCCTGCTCTTCCCTACCTCCAAGGAAAGCTCCACCACCTGGGAAACCACCCTTCAGGCGGGCATCCCGACCCGTCACCCTCCTGGTGGCCTTTCCCCTGACCATGCCACGGCCTCACCGCGCTCTTCCAAGGCTGCGAGCCTTTCAGCTTCTCGCATAGGCACGAGCAAGCGGTGTGCCTGCTGCTGTGCTGCCGTGTTCTCAGGCAGCAGCGACGTGACAAGCAAGAAAGAAGCCCCTCGGTGGAGTGAGCCCAGGTCCTTAGGCAGAGGGGATCTCACAGCCCACGTGCCACCCAGGGGCCTTCTGCTGGCCTGCCCGAGACACGGGCAGATGGAGCTTAACAGCACGTGTCCCAGCCGTGAGTCAGGGGCTGCCCTACGCGCTGTCTCAGGCAGAGGTGACCTCACCGCCCCTTTCCCAGGCACATTGCTGCTGTTGGGCTGTCCCCTCCGCAGGCAGAACTGGCCTCACTGCCCCCGTCACAGCCATTGGCTTCCTGCTGGAATGTGAGTCCCTGAGACACAACTGACCACGAGATAGCGTCCTCAGCCGTCACCCTCCCCGTGGCCCAGCACCCAGCAGATGAAGGGAAGCTTCTCTCAGCCAATTTATCTCCACTGATGTCCCACCAATGGTTTGAGTGCACAAGTGTTCCCCAGAGGAACTGCCTTATCTCACTTGGTGCGTTGGTACATAGCTTGAGGTTTGGCTCTCCGTTTATCCTTCTTGCTCCCGCTGTTCTGAACTGAAGGAGCTCTCTAGGGAAGTGAGTCAATGAATCCTGAAATAACTCAGGTTGGAAGAGACCCCTTAAATGCCCTTGTCCTGCTATCGTGCTTAAGGCAGGGGGAACCAGATGGCATGTCTCAAGGGCTCTGCCCACTTTGTCACCATCTACAAATGGGCCAAAAAGCCATTCTGTCAACTTATCCAGGGGGTCAATAAAGGCATTCAACCCTGTTTACCCAAGTGCCTGCACTGGGGGTTGCCACTAGTCAAAGGACACCAGGAAGACTAGACAAACTGCTGACATTCGGACTTGAGCCTCCAGCCAACTTCTCACCCACAGTGTCCTCCATTTCTTCACTCCAGAAGTCACCCATCTTGTAATGGATGAAAGGAGAAAAAGTCAAAACCCTTGCAAAGGTCAAGGTACAAACCATCCCCTCCTTTCCCCTACACATAAAGGTGCAGCAATCCCTTTTGTTGTCCCACAATTACCTGGAACTGGCTGCAGGAGTATTTCCACCATCATTTCCCCAGACACTACGGTGAGGATGACCAGCCTGTATTTCTCCCAATTGTCCTTCTTGCTTTTCCTGAACAAAGGCTGGATCTCTGCCTTTTGCCAGGACCCCAGAACCTCCCTGATTGCTCGGACACATTTGAGGGCACCATTCAGAAAGGGTGCCGTGATCACACAGAGGCACTTGCAATGAGCCTGCCCAAGGCAGGTGAGATGAATCTCCCTGGGACAGTGGCCTTTGTTCCTGCAGTCACACACAGGAACGGCGGTGCCCTGGGAGGTGTCCCCACCTCAGCTGGCCTCATGCACTGCTGGCGTGGTTGAACCCCAGCCTCACGCACACAGGGGTGCTCAGAGGCACGAGCCCGTCCCTGGCACGTGCGGAGGCAGAGCACTGCAGCGGGCACAGTGACTGCCTGGCCTCCTGCTGCCCCTGCCAGAGGCTGGCAGCACCTCAGCCCGGGGGTGTCGCGCCCTGCTCGGCACCTCGCGGAGATGGCCCTCGTCATGAGCAATGGGCACGGGGACCTCGGTTCAAGGGAGCACGTTGCAGTGCTGCATTCAGGAGGTTTCCACAAATCCAGAACATTTGATGGAGGCCAGCACCGTCACAGAGTGCCCATTGTCTGCCCCTGCCTGCGCTCACAGGACTGCCATGCAGCACGGCGGTGAAGAAGCTGCCAGAGCACTCAGGTGTTACACCAAGGCAAGGGGTCAGAAGGGGAGTGTGTCAGTAGAAGAAGGACAGTATTGGAGACCCAAGGGCTGCTGTTCCCTGGCAGTGCTGCCATGCCAGGAACTTTTCCCCCTCCATCTCTGCACACAGGACATGTCCCTGCAGCTCCAGAAAGGCCTTGGAAGGAAGAATCCCAGGAAAAATATAGTTGCTTAATGGCCCTTAGACAAAGAGAGAGCAGGGAACCTTCAGAAAAGAAAATCACAGAAGAAATTAGAATGGGGATGACAACTTTATCAGAAATTAAATACCACAAGCAAATACGACAAATTCAGAAGACAGTCTGGGTCTGTGATGAATTACATTATAAATGCTATTCATAATTGTATTCCTTCAGAAAAACATCCAGCTATCAGTTTGCACATTGCACCCTTGAGTTCGTGGTTCCTCATGCTGTAGATGAGGGGGTTCAGTGCCGGAGGCACCACCGAGTACAGAACTGCCACCACCAGGTCCAGGGATGGGGAGGAGATGGAGGGGGGCTTCAGGTGTGCAAACATGGCAGTGCTGACAAAGAGGGAGACCACGGCCAGGTGAGGGAGGCACGTGGAAAAGGCTTTGTGCTGTCCTTGCTCAGAGGGGATCCTCAGCATGGCCCTGAAGATCTGCACGTAGGACAGCACAATGAAAATGAAACAGCCAACACCTAGACAAGCACTAGCCACAATTAGCCCCACTTCCCTGAGGTAGGTGTGTGAGCAGGAGAGCTTGAGGATCTGTGGGATTTCACAGAAGAACTGTCCCAGGGCATTGCCGTGGCAGAGCGGCAGTGACAGTGTATTGGCCGTGTGCAGCGCAGCATAGAGAAACCCACTGGCCCAGGCAGCTGCTGCCACGTGGACACAAGCTCTGCTGCCCAGCAGGGTCCCGTAGTGCAGGGGCTGGCAGATGGCCACGTACCGGTCATAGGCCATGACGGTGAGGAGAGAACACTCTGCTGAAAGGAACAACACAATCAAGAAGAGCTGTGCAGCACATCCTGAGTAGGAGATGTCCCATGTGTCCCAGAGGGAGTTGGCCATGGCTTTGGGGAGAGTGGTGGAGATGGAGCCCAGGTCAATGAGGGAGAGGTTGAGGAGGAAGAAGTACATGGGGGTATGAAGGATTTGGTAACAGGCTACGACGGTGATGATGAGGCCGTTGGCCAGGGCAGCAGCCAGGTAGATGCCCAGGGAGAGCCAGAAGTGCAAGAGCTGCAGCTCCCGCGTGTCTGCAAATGCCAGGAGGAGGAACTGGGTGATGGAGCTGCTGTTGGACATCTGGTGCCTCTGGGCAAGGGGACCTGTCACAGGAAAAAAAAGACAAGTGACAAGTGAAGGGAGACTTCCCTGAGAAAAATCAATGCCATTTCCCACAGACCATTCCCCTGCCCCTTTTCGCACACAGACATCCTTTACTCTTCCTAGCAGACCTTCCTGCAGCTGTGTGGCTGGAGCCCTGCCTGGTGATGGTCCTGTGGGTGATGAAGAGCAGGGCATCTGCCCACGGGCTCTTGATCAGTCAGCCCCACTCTGCAGAAGTTGGGGGGGGGGCGGGGGGGGGGGGGGGGGCAGGGACCAGTCCTGATTTCAACTTTGTCATGTGAAACCCGTGCCAGAGTAGAAATGCCTGTCAGCACCTGCGCTGCCAGGGCTGCAGAATGGGAATGGTGAAGACACTTTGAGAATATTCTTGTTTAAAATCTCTACCCTCTCTCCTTTTGGTGAGTATTCTTGGATGTCAGAAACTCTCAGCATTGCTTCTGCCCTCAGGGGGAACACAGCGAGCTCTGCTAGGCAAGAGGATTGCCTGTGGGTGAGCGCCCAGTGTGGGGAGGTGGTCTGTCCATCTGGTTCCCAGTGTCTCTGGGCTTGCACCTTCCTAAGGGTGGAGGGTGACCACACTGCCATGTCACCCTGAAAATCCACCAGGCACCACTGAGAGCAGCCTGACCCACCACAGACCCCTCACCCTTTCTTGAGGTCTCAGCACCCCACTTGCAGCCAAGGACACACAGGGCTCATTTCACCCACCCAACTGCATTTTCTCTGTCACAGCATCCCTGCGCTTCTCCGTGGGGCTTTCAGATCACAAAGGGTGGGAGGGGACAGGTTTGTATTCTGGAGGGCAACTCACTGCTTGGAAGCAAATGTCAGGGAGGTACAAAAGGACCCTAAATATAGCATCTAATTCAGGGGCAACCAGCTCAATGCCCATCCCCACAGAAGGCATTGCCCACAGACCCCCAGGTGGCAGGAAAGCTGGGACACTTGTTCCCATGGACACACCTGCAGGAGAGGACCCACAAGATCAGTGTGTGACTCTGCAGCTGAAACACCCATCCCCAGAGAGCCTGACAGCAAGAGCAAGAGAATAAAACTAACACAAAAAGGCAGAGAAAGGAGTAAAATTGCACTGATGGTCTAGGTAGGAGTGTCCAGGGCGAGAGTGCCGGGCACTGAGGGCAGCGCTGCCCTTGCCCAGCTCTGCTCGCCACCTCCCACACACCAACATTGCCGGGCAGCTGCTCTCAGCCCCTGTGCTCTGCAGAGGGACCGGGGCACGTGGCTGCAGAGCCGTACCGCGGCTCTGCTGGAGCTCTGGCTGCAGAGGGGGTGGCTCACACCTCGGGACCCCCAGCCCTGCGGGCAGAGGCTTTGCTGCGGGGAGAGCAGGCCAGGGGGACGCCTCAGAGGAAGGGCTCTCTCAGTCCCTGATATTATCCCAGCTGGCACAGGATTTCCCTCCTGGGAGGTGTTTCCCTGTGCCAGGTCTTTCCCTGTCAGCGCTCACAGACCCCATCCCAGCCTCTGTGCACTGGCCCCGCACAAACCTGCCTCTCTGCAGGGCACTGGATGGGCGCTGGGTCCTGTCCGCAGGGGGAAAGGGCAGCTCAGAACGACCCTGATGGCTCCAGCAAAGGTGCTGCTGCTGCTGTTCATAGGCGGAGGAGTGGCTGAGGGCACTTCAGGAGGCTCCTGACAGATCTCCTCATCACTCACAGTTCCAGCTAGGAGTCTAAGTGACCTCTTCCAGCTTGAAACCTCCTTTTTCATCTCTCCCTTCCTGCTCCTGCCCCCAAGAGCAGGAAAATGAAATCGCACACTGAGGAGAGCCCTGTATTATGATAGCGATCTCTGCCCTGACCTTCCTCATGAAATCAGTCTTCGAGACACGTCCTCAGGGTAACCTAGACCTGAGAGCAGCTCTGAACCATGCAGCATCCAGGCAAAAGGAAAGGAATCCTTCCCTACTGGGTGTCATTCGGTTTCACCACCGAGCTGTGGGGAGCTCCCCGGCAGGCTGAGAGCTGCCCCTGGCAGGCGGCAGAGCCCCTGCCCCAGCACACAGCCCCCGCGGCTGCAGGGACCCTGCTGGCAAGGACAGCCCTGGGCACCCCTGCCTGCACAGCCACCTTCACAGCCCTGCAGCCGGCCCTGGCACAAGGCAGCCCACATGCCCTGGCCCTCCCACGCTGCAGCAGGGAAGCCCCTTGTGAGCCAGTTCCCTTTCTTTTAGGATTTTCTGGGCCCTTCCGGGGCCTTTCTCCTCTCCTGTCCAGATTTTGTCCTTCTCTTACAGCTGCCACCAAGATTCTCACCTGTCTCTTCTGACTCTCTAACTTTTTCCTTATATCGATCCAAGATTTAGCCACAAACTTGAGTTTTCAGCAGGGCTTGACCCACGTGACTATCAGGGTCTAGTCCAGAATATAGCTGGAAACTCCTTCTCAGTCTTTCTAGCCATTCGGGGGGGGTTTCATCTTTTTTCTGTTGTTCACTGAAGGCTTTATTAATATTTTGTCCTCTGGCTACAGAGTCCCTAATTCCCTGAATTGTAATATACCAGAGATCGACCATATTATTTCTATGTGCAGGATCTTGACTGTCCCAATTGGGCCGCTGTAAGGGCCATTTTAAATCTCCAGCTGGGCCATGTTGGTGTCTCTGATCCCAATGTCTCATGCCTGCCGTTCTGATCATCCCTCGTTCTTCATTTGTAAACAAGATCTTTAAAATAGCCTCCATCTCAGCCCAAGTATAAATATTAGGGCCGAGGAATTGATCAAAACGTTCTGCTACCCCTAATGGGTCTTCTAACAAGTGCCCCATTTCTTTCTTAAATTCTCTCGCATCCCCAGAGTTGAGGGGTACAGATACAAATCTGACTGCGGGTTGTGGTCCCCCCATAGCAGTCTCCCTTAATGGATATAATAGATTTTCCTCCCTCCTTTCTCTAGTTTGACTTCTAGTCATTATTCGATTAGGAAGGGCCTCTTCCTCAGGTTGGGGGGTGCTGTTGGAGGAGGATCAGGACCCTGTGGTGACGGAGGAGGGAGAATATAGGGTGGGGGAGATAATGGAAGTTCGTCTTCCTCCCGCCTTTTCTTCCTATCCTTTTTCTTTTCTTTTAATGGGAACAAATTAGCGGTCTGGGCTGTACCCAGGATCCATAAAAAGGCATATTCCCTCTCCTCCTTATTAAATGGCTGTTTATTGTTAACATATATATTCAGTTGTTGATATATTCAATTCTCAAGGGATCCAAAAATAGGCCAATATAAATCCTTTCTTATTTGTTTTCCTCCCCATACTTCCATACAATAATGGATCATTTTTTCCCTGGACTTCCCCTTTTGAGAAGGGGAGGCGTCCCAATATTGAATCATTAGGCTTAACAGGCTATCTGGGGGTATATCGGGGAGCCCACCCCCACCCCATACCTCCTGCATGGAACCAGAAGCCTTACTCTTCTTCTGGCCCATCTTCCGAGAGTGCCTTCTTTCACAAAATTCACTCGCTTCCCTCCGTTCGTGGCCCACGCCCTCGTGGACAATGGGAACCACACTACAAGGAGGTCCACACTCGCTTCACCCGGTGGACTACTAAGTCTGGTGGACGTCTCAGTCACTCACACTCCGGGTACCCAATCCCCGACCGAACGGAACCGCAACATACCCACTCACTCCCGAGTCTTCATCTGGCTCTTTGTGCACAAAAATTACGGGGAACTGCAGTAACTCCTATATCTTTCTTTTTGCATTCCTCTCTCAGATCGGAAAATCCAGGTGAGCTAAGTCGGAATCTCCTCCAGGACCATCCAAAGATGGGGTGCCCTCCCAGAGTTGAAGTCCGAGTCGGCTGTCTGGATCCGAGTCACGGCACCAAATTTGTTATAGTTGAATTTGAAATAACTAGAGTCCGAAATAAATTCACTAAGTATTTATTAAAGCAGGAAAGCAAAAACAGCGCGCTGGGCGGCCGGGGAGGCGCAGCTCCATCCAGGCTCACAAATTCTGACAAGTAACACAGCCCTCTTATTCTCAGCTTCAAAGCCGGTTTAAGCAAACAGCTATGCTCTCAGTCCCGTAGCAAGAAGCTGTATATTACAAAACTAATCTATATTTACACTAAGGTCTAGACGATGACAAAAGTTGTCATAGTAACATGAGATTATGGTTTAACATTGGCCTTGTGAAGGTACATCTCGCAACCTCATGGTAAACAGTTAACTCATTTCTCGCCAGACAGAAGGTTCTCAAATCTGTTGCAGCAAGATCATTCCTTTTGTTAAAAGCCCATTTGATCAGCAAATTACCCTTAGTTACTTATTACAGGCAGAACATAAGACCCTCCAAATCAAGTTTCCTGTCACAGACCTTGATGACACGGGCAACTGCCAGTGCCAGGGGGACAGAGGCCCCAGCCCCCTGTGGGGCCATTCAGCCTTGCTGCAGCCCTGGGCCATCTCCACTGCAAGTTGTCCTGCACTGTCCCTGCTGGTACCACTTTCCACTCTGGGGGTTGGCACATTCCTTTCTTTCCCACCCAGCCCTCTCACCCTTGCTTGTCTGCCTTCACTGATGACTCTGCACTCATCCCTGATTCTTCCTTGAAACTCAAAGCCAAGGGCTGATCCAGGCTCCCTATAGGTGAACACTGGGATCAGAGGGCAACCCTCAGAGAGACATTTCAGAGGGACAGTTTTTTTCCTCACATCCAATCAAATCCTTCCAAGTTGCACATTGTGGAGTTGTTCTTTTCCTGCCGATATCAGGAATCACTCCTTTATCTCTCACACTCCCTTTCTAAGCAGGTGCACACGACTACAGTAGTGCCTTGAGGCTCCACTTTGCCGGTCCCAAGAAACCCAGGACCTTCAGTCTCTCTCCACAGACTCCAAACTCCATCCAGGCAGGTATCCTCCACAGCCTCTCCAGTTTTTCCCTACTCCTCCAGAATGAGAAAACTCAAAGCCCAGACACAGACAATCCCGATGTGGCCACAACAGTGCTGTGTCAGGGGTGATGATGCTGAGTCAAGGGGGATGATAAATCCCTTGTCTGAGTGGCCACGCACCCCCTAATTCAGCCCCACATGCAGCTGGCCTTAGATGTGCTGAGCATGCACCAGTAGCTCATATGCATCCCCCATAATACTCAGGCCCTTCTCCTCCTCAGGTTTGTACCTCAGCCGCTCAGGTGCCCTCACAGGTGCGGTTATTCTGCCCCCACTAAAGGGCTGACCACGTCTACTTGGAAAACCTCTGAGGTCCCAATTTCACAATCCCAGTGTTTTGGAAGGTGCTACTTGGGCCAGCTTTTGATATGTGCATGGACATGGCTCACCCTGCCCTGTGGTGCCTCTGGCAAGGTAACAGCATAAGGAGCTGCAGGACACCACAGATAACGAAGGGAGGCAGTGCTTCGGTGGTATTGCTGACCATGGTAGGCACTCCCATGGTGAAGAGCTCAGAATCCCCAAAGGAACACAGACAATGGCCAGGGAGTAAAGGGAAAGGAGAGGCAGGCTGCTTGCGTGGGAGGATACAAGGGTGGCCAATGAGAATCAGTTTTGCATGGGAAAAGAGCTACAAAAGAAGGAAAGGGTGAAGAACAGGAATCAGTCAGGGCTTTTTGGGGGTACCTGCCAAGCAGCCCTGCATCTGAGCTACAAAGCTTGGAGTGGGAAGAGAAAGTCACATGTCATCTGACCAACTTTCTGTTTAACTTCAACAGTCACCGGGAACCTAAGTGGTTTCCATCCCATCATGAAGGTAAGATCCATGGTGGATGGAGATGCAGAATCATTCATGCTGGAAGGGACCTCAGGAGATGTCCAGGCCAATGTGCTGCTCACAGCAGGATCAGCGATAGGGTCAGAGCAGGTAGCTCAGGCTTTCCTTCAAGTGGGTCTTGAAAAGCTCAAAGGACGGACAAGGCACAAATCTCTGGGACATCTGCTCCAGTGCTTGACTGTCTTCATGGGGAGAAAGATTGTCTTCCCTTGCTTCAGCTGATGCCCATTGGCCCTCATCCTCCCATCATGCACAACAGGCAAGAACCTGGCTGCCTTTTCTTGCTGATATGGCGCAAGACCACATGGGAAAGCTGTTATTAGGTGTTCCAAAAAGCTTCTCTTCTCCTGGCTTTGCACCTTTCAAATAAGGCCCATGGCATCCTGGGCTGCATTAGGAAGAGCACTGCCCAAGGGTTGGTGGAGGTGATCTTTCCTCTCTACTCAGCCCTGCTACAATTTGTCTTGCTGACCTCTCTTGCTTTGTACCCTACCACCTTCACCCATACTTGACCCAAAGTTGTCGTCTAGAATTTTCACCACTCCTGCCAACTTTTTGTTCAAAAAAAGTCCTGCAGAGCATTTGCACCATGTTGGTCAGGGATCATCTTCCACTTTCCCTTCAACCAAGGCCTTCAAGTACAGGTCCATTTCTCTAGCGGTATAAAGGAGACATTGTCCTCCTTCTAACTTTCATCAGGAGGTTTGGAGATACTGAGCAGAAGACCATTGTACATGGAGGAGTTAGTGATGAGTGTCACAGGAAACCTGAGCAGGCCTGTGCTGTGCTCCATGTACCTCTTGGCCTTCAGGCTGAGCTGTGCTGAGTGTGTCCCTGGGTTGCAGAACAAGCCGTATTGGAAGAAGAAATCTGCAGGAAGCTGCTGGTGAATGGCCAACCCCACGCCCTTACCTTTACCTGGGACTGCAGTTACCAACTCCCAAGTGAACATCTCCTCTTAGAACACGAGAAGTGATGACTAGGATTGGTTTCCCTGGCACAAAACACTTCAAGATCTCACAGAAGACAATGTGACATAAGCCTTCTGCAGGCAGGATCTGCACCACTTGCTGCACCACTCTCCCAACGCTGGAAACTCCGTGTTCCCGGCCTCGGAAGGGACGGCATACAGCTGACACGGTTGTCTCTGTGTGTAGAGAGTTTGCTCTAACCAAGGCCATTTGAAATGACACTTTGTCTCAGAGTCCAAGTGCCTTTCTTACTGCAGCCATAACCAGCTGGGCTGCTGATGGCCAATCCCCCAAGGAAGCTGGACACTCCAGGGACCTCAAACTCGCCTTCATGGCCACGTGCCTCCTACTGGCCTATGAGCTTCTCAGATGTAATAGATGTCGTGATGATAGCCCAGATCATCAGCCTGCTTGTGGCCTTGGTTACTCCTTGGTTAGCAGCTCCTGAACTGGAGAAGGCAGTGATAAAGAGATGCACAGGAATGGAAGAGATGGCCAAGGACCCTGCAGGTGCCATGAAGGCTTTGCAGGAAGAAGTGTGAGGAATAGCCCCTACAGCTGTGCAAAATGGAATGGCATTAGATATGAAGCTGGCGGCTGAAGGCAGAGTCTTTGCTGTTCTTAATACCAGTTGTTGCGTATAAGTAGATCAAAGTGGGAGAACTTCACAGATATAAAAATAATGGGAAATTTCCTAATATTTCTCATGAGCCCTAGAATGTTCACACCTTCTCTGGAATTCAAGATATTTGGAATACACTGACGACCTCGTTTCCTGATTTACAGCTGTGGGTTAAGAAGTTCGTCTCAGATGCCTTTCTCCTCTTCCTCTGTGATCACTCCAATCCATTTTACCTATGTAGCCTCTGCTATAACGTCCAGAGAGGAAAAGTTGTTCTGTCTTTCAGTAGTGTCTCTAATATTCCCTATGGGCAACTCTTCAGTTGTGGCAATAGAACTCATGAAGACCTGTACGAAATAACAATTATATAGATGAGCAATGTATTTTTTTATTTATTAATTTCTATCACACTCCCTCCCAAACACACCTCTGATAATTAATCCCTCTTTTATTCCTGTGTACACCCCGTTCTATAAGGAAAGCAGCCAATTATTACTGCCAAGAATTTGCTATATTGAGCTGCAGAGATGGTTGAAGAAGTCTGATGTCAAGTGATGTAAGTCTCATGGGGCTGAGAAAAAAATATTGAGGATGGAGAGCTGAGGAGCAAGGCTGTCCATGCGGTGTTTAGCTCCAGGGATTGATTTTTCTATCTGTCCGCACCTCCTCAGGAGACACTGTGCATCAAGAGCAATTGGAAAAGCCTTCTATCGTTTCTCCAAAGTGCTCATTACCTGCCTTCCTCTTTCACTGTACTGCTGAAACTTATCTCATGAAGTGTAGGAGCCAAACTTGAAGACCAGATGTCCCTGATGGAATAGACATGGCTCGTCAGGGCGTTCTGCCTCTTCATGAGCCCAGGGTGTCTGTGGTGCTGTGGACTTCAGGTGTTCAGAGGAGACTGAAGAAACCTCTCAAGAACACCAAGTCAGAGGCAAAGCCCACAACCCCTGGAAGCGTTAATGGGCCCCACTGAGGGCCATGGCTGAGAAAGCCTCCCCATGGCCTTGTTAGAGCCCATCCTGGGAGGCTGTGAGTGCAGGAAGGCAAAGGCGCTGTGCAGGCAGCTCTGCTGCTGAGCAAAGCCTTGGCTTGCTTGATGAAGCAGAAAGGCCAAGCCATGACCTGCAGCCTGTGGGAAGGTCGGTGCTGTCCCTCACACAGAGCTCAGGGCCCTTCCTGGGGACCATGGAAGGTGGGCATCCAATGCCCAGTGAAGGACAGCAATGGCACAGCAACTTCCAGCTTCCCCATGGGGCTGCAAGGAGGCAACGATGCCCCCGTGCCGTGAGGACATCATGTCTTCTTATGGCCTTCACTGGTAGAGACAGCTGCCTCTGCCAAGGGGACACAGACCTGGGTTCTGGTGGTGCCTTCCAGCCTTGACAGTGCCCTCTGCCATCTCTATTTCAAGCTGTCCTGCATGGTTGGAGCCCTGCCCCTGTTGCCCTGCAGGCTGTAGGCACCATCTCGCTGCCCTGCCTTGCTCTCACCCCAACATTGCCATACCTTCGCTGAGGTACCTCCACTCTCACCGGCTCTTCCTTGAAACACAAACCATGGGCTGATCCAGGCTCACTCTGGCTGAGCTCTTGCATCGCAGTAGGACCCTTGCAGTGACAGTTCTTCCTCCCGATAGCTAGTCTTCATCTTCAGCATTAGACTTTGTCTAATCTAAAAATTAGATTTTTCCTCTCTCCTCTTTTTTCCCACTACCCAGGAAAGTTTTACCACCTCAGGAACTACTCTCCAAGCAGGGAACCTAACTCAATATATTTTTTTGGTGGTCTTTCCCCTCAAAAAAGTGAAGTCACCTCCACATGGTCTTCTAAACCACATGGCTGCTGCAGGCCTTTCAGCTTCTCCCAGAGACATGACCACGCTACATTCCTACTGCTGTCCTGTCATGTCCACAGGCAAAATGGAGATGACAGGCTGTACCCCAGCCCTTTTCCTGGAGAGGTCCTGTGCTGTAGCTTGGCAGAGGGACTGTCCCAGCCATGTTCCTGTTGCTGGCCTGTCACCTCCAGAGACAGAACCGGCCTCACAGGCCCCTTCACAGCCAGGCACGTCCTCCTGCATGAGGAGTTCCTGAGAATCAGCTGTCCTCCTCATAACACACCCCTCCATCACCCTCATTCTAACCCATGACCTGGCCACAGAAAAGCAGCCTTGTTTCGTTCAGATTTATCAAATGCATTTCCCACAAGCCATTTGAGTGGAGAAACATTTTTCACATGAACTTCCGTAGATGTGTTGACACACACATGATATACGATCTTTCATATATATGGCTTTTTTTTCCAGGTTGGACTGACTGCTGGAGATCTTTGAATCCAGCCCTCCAACTGAGGCAGGGTCAGCTAGAGCAACTTGCTTAGTAGCTGGTCTAGGTAGGCTTGTGATATCATAGAAGCATAGGAACAGAGAATCATTTAGGTTGAAAAAGACCTTAAAGATAATCAAATCCAACCGTTACCACAGGACGGCCAATCCCATCACTAAATCATGTCCCGAAGCACTGCATCTATGTACTTTTGAAACACCTCCAGGGCTGGTGATTCCACCATCTCCCCGGGCCGCCTGTTCCAATGCTTGACCACCCTTGCAGTGAAGATGTTTTTGCTCATATCCAATCTAAACCTCTCCTGGTGTACCTGGGAGAAGAGACCTACCCCACCTTTCAGGTCTACAACCCAACCTTCCAGGTCTACATCAACCTTTCAGGCAGTTCTAGAGAGCAGAAAGATCCCCCCTGTGGTTCATCATCTCCACACTATACAACCCAAGTCCCTTCAGGTGCTCTTCAACTGACCAGGGCTCCAGACCCTTCACCACCGTTGTTGCCCTTCTCTGGACATACTAAAACACCTCAACATTACTCTTGGAGTGAGGGGCCCAAAATGGAAACACAGTGTTCAAGGTGTGGCGTCAGCAGTGCCAAGTACAGGGGGTCGATAACTGCCCTGGTCCTGCTGGCCACACTGTTTCTGGTACCAGACAGGATGATATTGGCCTTCTTGGCCACCCGGGCACACTGATGGCTCGTGCTCAACCATCTGTCACCCTGCACCCTCAGGGTACCTCCCCACCAGGCAGCCTTCCAGCCACTCTGCCCCAAGCCTGTAGCCTTGTGTGGGGTTGTGACCCAAGTGCAGAACTGGCACTTCTCCTGGTTGAACTTCATACAATTGGACTCACTTGAAAGGTGCAACCCGTGCAGATCCCTCTGCAGAGCCTTCCTGCCCTCAAGGACATCAGCACTTCCACCCCACTTGATGTTGTATGCAAACTCACTGAGGGTGAACTCAGTCCCCTTGTCTGGGTCATTGATGAAGTTCTGAAACAGGACTGGCCCCAGCACTGAGCCCTGAGGAACACCACTCCTTATGGGCCATCGTCACCTGGATGTCACTCCATTTCCTACCCCTCTTGGGGCTTGGCTGTCCAGCCAGCTCTAACCCAGTGCGGAGAACACCCACCGAAGCCATGAGCAGCCAGTTTCTCCAGGAGAATGCAGTGGGAGGTGGAGCCAAAAGGCTTTCCTAAGGTCCAGGTAGACAGCATCCACAGCCTTTCCCTCATCCACTAGGCAGGTCACCTTGTCCCAGGAGGAGATCAGATTCATCAGACAGGACCTGCCTTTCATAAACCCATGCTGGCTGGTCCTGACCTCCTGGTTTTCCTGCGCCTCCTGTGTGATGGTGCTCAGGATGATCAGCTCCACAACCTTCCCTGGCACTAAGATCAGGTTGACAGGCCTGTAGTTATCCCGATCCTCCCTCCTACCCTTCCTGTAGGTGGGCACCACTTGACTAACATTCAGCCTTCTTGGGCCTCCCCAGTTAGCCAGCACTGTTGAAAGTCACCCCTGTGGTGAGGCAATAGAGAAACACACCAATGATTTTCAAAGTGTTCCTGCATCACGGGATGTCCATTGTCAAGGACACCATCAAAAGCACCTTGTCCTTTCTGGATATAAGGTTCACCGGAACCACATGTCCTCTGGGGCTGCAGAGGCATCGCTGGCAGCAATGCCTTCTCCTGCAGCACTGCACAGTCCAGCCCTGCATGTCTCTGGTCCCAGGGACAGCATGGATTGCTCTCCTTAGGGACATCTCATTTCACCGTCACAGTGACCTCTGCCCACCACCCCAGCATGCGCTGCAGCAAAACATTTTGCTTGCGTGTGACCTTGGACACTTGGTAGCCATTATTATTTTTGTTTTTACATGTCTGAGCTTGGCCCTGGTGACACAGGTGTGGTTCAGGGTAACTGCTCTGAAATAACCTAAATCAGGGAGAGGAAGGGGAAAAGTCTTATTTAAGCAGCGTGAGGAAGCCTTAGGATCAATAACCTCACATCTTCTTGGGGAATTTAGAGATCCTGTGGGTTTACATGGCAGGGGTTTGGGAGTGGTTTGGATGTTGCAGAATGGATGAAAGAGAACGGCCACGGTACTATGGAAGGACTGTGTGATACGACTTTTTGACATAAGTCTGGCTCAGGTCTGAGTGAACCAAACTAGGCCGCAGAGAGAAAAAAAAACACTAAGAAGCTCAGCTGCAGTGGAAAGTTACCAGGATTGCGAAAGAGAGAAGAGAGATAAGATTGTGCTGACCTTGTACAAAAACAGAAAAACAACTTTAAGGGAGTAAGCATGAAGAACAAGGTGTAACCCGAACCCGCTGTAGCTATCCGCTGTAACCGCAAATAGGAGGACGTATAAAAATGTAATCCTTTAGAGCTTAGCCAATTAGCAGATGATTTGTAGGCATAAAATTAACTGGAACTGTATATAAGACATAATCGCGCCGTAATAAATTGAAGCTTGCTTTATCACTCACACTGAGTCGGCCGCTTGCTTCCCCTCGCTCGTCGCAAGTGGCGCCCGAACAGGGACCCCCAATCCTTGTTCTCCACCGGACAGCGAGGACGGAGAAGCACTGGTAGCAGCGACCAGGGAGCGAAGATCGACTGATGCAGGCATCGTACCTCGATCCGTGCTTGAACCGACGTTAATCAAGGAAAGGTTCGCCGTCCGTGAGTGTCTACCCAGAGAAAAGGCTGCATCTTAATCAAGGAAAAGGACTGTTTTAAGCGCGCTATGGAAAAAGAGGTAGCACTTTTATGATGCTTTTTAGAAAAGCGGGGAGTAGGCCCTTTAAAAGATCTGGCCAGGTTAATTACTATGGGTAAAGCGAAAGGATATTTTATAGATCCTGAGCATATGTTTGAAGTAGATGAATGGCGTAATTATGGAGATTGTTTATGGGATTTAGTAATTGATGATGATAAAGTTGCTAAGATTTGATGAAATCATGGCATGAAGTAACTAATTGTGTAAAAAGATATCAAGCAGAGCGCCTTGCTGCGGCAGTAACAAGCCGACTTGCAAGCGCAGATCCTAATGCAGGAAAAATTATGCTATGTGAAAATCACATTCCAATACCCTCTTTATCACAAACAGTGCTCTCTGTACCACCTATAAACCCTTCGTGTGTCGTCCGTCCCCCCCACCCCCCCTCCGGCACAGTAGCCTCGGGGGGGCCAGAGGGCGGGGACACATTTGACGAAAGTGCTGCTGAGGAAGAAAATAGCAGTGAGCAGTCAATACAAAATTCTAAAAAGAGAAAAAAAAAAAAAAGAAAAAAAAAGAGAAAAAAAATACAGTAAAGAAACTGGTGCGTTCTACGCACATTAATTGGCAAAAAATAGCACAAGAAGCGGCTGGTCAGGGAATATTTTATATTGCTGATCAAGTCAACCCCCTACAAGCTTTCCCTGTAACGTATCAGATGAATGCCGCTAACCAAAGACAGGGAACCTGGGAGGCTTTGATTGGAAAATATTAAGTCAGTTACGTAGTACAGTGAATGAGTCAGGCCTCCACAGTGAGCCCACCAGATACACCTAACTTTATGAAAGGGCAGTTATTGTGCCAGTGTATTCTGGAGAATAGTAACAGTTACACCAAAGGCATTTTAGTAACCCTGCCCTTAGATTCTTCTGTAGAAACAATGCTAGAGCGAATGAGTCGGGTGCCAGTAGGTCAGCAAGCCTTGCTAGTGGAAGCAATCCAAGCAGTAGGGAGAGATTTAGTGCAAGCCCAAAGTCAGGCATTTGCAGCGCTTGCGCCTCTGCGCCCCCCCTGGGGCTACCGCGTCCCCGAAGCCAGTGACCACCACGCGCCGAGACTTCCTCTGCTATCGATGCGGGAAGCCAGGACATACCCGTGACCGATGTCGACAACATCAAGTGTGGTGCCGAAATTGTCAGCAAGGAACTCACAGGACCAACGTCTGTCGGCAGACGGGAAACGAGAAACCGAGCGCGAGGAGCCGCAGCGCGTCGACCCCAATCGCGACTCCTGTCACCTTCACGACACCCCCTCCAGGAGACATGACCAACTCTTATCGACAGACACCGTGTTACAACCCGCCACCCGAGGGAGCCTTGGCCTGGACCTGGCAACAGCAGTAGATGCAACATTAATTGACAACCGAACACAAAAAATTGCAACTCGTGTCCGAGGACCTCTGATAATTAATGGACAAAGTTATGGTGCTCTATTATTAGGGCGGTCTTCTGGTAGTTTAAAAGGGCTGTTGTAAAGTGTTTTGCTTATAGTAATAATTGTTAGCATTGCACTCGTATGTTTAAGCTATGTAAAGATGATGTTCCAATGTTTGTTATGAATAGGGATCCTTCAACTGGTTTGTGGAAAGGACCAGCAGAGGTGAAATATGCTGGAAGAGGTTATATGTGTGTACTTACTTCCACAGGACCACAGTGGATCCCAGCAAAGTGGACCAAAGCAGCGGTGACCAATGTTCCAACAACCAGTGACAGTTGTGATTAATCTTTTAGTATAAATTTATCTATATTCTAATCATGATGTTAACAGCTGTTGTGTTAATTAATCTTATTGTTATAGGTGTAGCTTTTGTATCTAAATCACTGTTTGATGTGCGGGAAAATGTATGGGTAACCTTAAGCAGAGCTGTCAACACAACCACATTTTGTGCAAGCGTGTCAACTCCCAGTGTACCCTTTTTAACTTGTTTAGTAGGTGTGCCATTAAATGACTCAGATTGGATCACCCTTAACCAGTCTCTTAGCCAGACAAAGATTACCCAATTAGCTCGAGGTTCAAATATGAGTGAGTTTTTTGATAAATTTGATAATTGGGATGACAAACTTTCTATTGGTCCTAATCCTCAAGAAATTGAACTAGTTGACTCATTAAATGCCTCTTATTGTGTATATCTAAATTCTTCTAAGTATCCTTGTGCTGGTGAAAGTTCTGCCACACCTTGTAATGCAACTGTTAGCACTCGTGTATACCCAATTGGAAATCAGTCTGTTTGGAGTGGTTGGTGTAACCATACCAGTCGAAACCTGTCAAATCCTGCCCCTGGAGTATTATATCCTAGAAAGTTACCCCCTGGTCTATTTTTTATTTGTGGTAATAGAGCATGGAATGGAATACCCTCAATGCCTGTAGGGGGTCCATGTACCATTGGTCGCTTAAGTTTAGCTTTACCACATCATCATCCTAACAAATCAAATCCAACAAGATGGAAAAGAGATGTTATACAAACTCTTCAAAACACCTGTGACGATAGTGTACAACTTTGGAATAAATGGGAAGTATTTTTTACTTCGTTTTTTATCCCAGGTGCTGCTGCTGCTCGAGCCCATAAAAACTTAGAAACACTGTCTTGTTGGATAGTTAAACAAGCCAACCTCACCAGCCGGGTACTATCAGACCTAGCTGATAGCCTAACCACTGTTCAACATGCTGTTTTACAAAATCGCATGGCCATTGACTTTCTATTATTAGCACATGGACATGGCTGTGAAGATTTTGAAGGCATGTGTTGTATGGACCTTGAAGACAATTCCAGCTCCATACACAAAGAAATTAAACAGTTGATGGAACATTCTCAAAAGATTCAACAAGATGTTGGATTCTTTGGCCTAGAAAGTTTAGCAAATTGGTTTGGAATAGGAGGCTGGTTAAAGGGACTTTTACAAAGTGTATTACTTATAGTGATAATTGTTGTCATCGGATTTATATGTTTAAGTTGTGCTCTCTCCTGTATTCGAAAATTGTTTGAACGTGTAACTGGACCAGTTTTCCTTGTCCAAAAAGAAAAAGGGGGAATTGTTGCAGAATGGATGAAAGAGAACGGCCACGGTACTATGGAAGGACTGTGTGATACGACTTTTTGACATAAGTCTGGCTCAGGTCTGAGTGAACCAAACTAGGCCGCAGAGAGAAAAAAAAAACACTAAGAAGCTCAGCTGCAGTGGAAAGTTACCAGGATTGCGAAAGAGAGAAGAGAGATAAGATTGTGCTGACCTTGTACAAAAACAGAAAAACAACTTTAAGGGAGTAAGCATGAAGAACAAGGTGTAACCCGAACCCGCTGTAGCTATCCGCTGTAACCGCAAATAGGAGGACGTATAAAAATGTAATCCTTTAGAGCTTAGCCAATTAGCAGATGATTTGTAGGCATAAAATTAACTGGAACTGTATATAAGACATAATCGCGCCGTAATAAATTGAAGCTTGCTTTATCACTCACACTGAGTCGGCCGCTTGCTTCCCCTCGCTCGTCGCATTTGGAGGTGTTTGCAGGGCTGGCAAAGGTGAGAAGAGATCAAGAGCTGACTCCATGGCCATAACAGCCACTTTCATTTGACTCCAAAATGGACCAGCCCCTGCCCAAACCTGAGCCAATAAGCAATTCTAGTGGCACCTCTGTGATACCCTATGACAGAAAGGACAAAACACAAATGGAGAGGGGTGAGAGTTATGTGAGAGAACAACCCGCTGACAGTCACAGGACAGTGCAGTGACAATGCCCCTTTAGGTGTCTGCAGGTACGTTGCATCGGCATTCTAGCACAGCTGCCAGATGAGCCAACAGCTGTGATGCTCACCTGGATCTGAGACCCTGCATCATTCGTGTCCACCTTGGTTCTAGGAGCAAAGAAATGGTGGAGTCTCATCTCCCAGGGGGAGTGAGGCAGGAGAGCAGCAGAGTGCAGGCCCCAGGTCACACACTGGCAGGCTGTGGCCTGTGCAGAAGGAGGGAACGCTCCTTCGGGTGCCCTGGAATTGCCTCACAAGCATAAACTCCATTTTCAATGTTGGACCTGTTGGAGGCTGCTGTCCTTGCCGAGCAGGTGATCTGAGCTCTGCCACCTGCCCTGGCACTTGGTTCCCTCAGTGTCACAGCTCTGTCTGCAACAGGACGGGCTCCAGCTGCCTCTGCGTGGGCCCCTGGCTGAGGGCACTGCTGCACATCTGGGCTGAAGCCCCCCAGCTGTGGCACCAGCCCAGCTCTGCCTGGCCATAAGGCAACTGGTACCAAGTGTCCCCGAGCCCGTGGGTGCAAAGGCTTTGCTTCAGAGCAGAGACATGGCCTGGGCAAAGGAGAGCTGAGTCTTGAGCCCTCGGACTGTGCAATGAAGTGCTGCAATGGGCTCTGCAGGGCTTACTGGAGCACTGAGGACATCCTCCCCGCACTGCCTGTAGAACCACCAGACACACACGTACACACACGCTCCTTTAGGAGTACTTCGATCCTTTGCTGCAGTCTTCCTGGTGTCCTCTCTAGTAATGGGTTAACAAAAGTTGGTATTCATGCACAAAACTTTTTCTCCTAAGAGAATTGCCACTGCTGGAAATAAGTGTGTCCCCCCAGGTGAGGCAAGGAGCATGAGGGATTGCATCAGGCTGCTGCCCAGCAGGTTCCCCTGCAGCCCCAGGGACAGCTGGAGGGAGCCCAGAGGGGCAGAGCAAGGGCTGCCTTGGGCTGCTCCCTGCTGCCGAGCTGGGCCGGGCTCCTGCCATGGAGGGAGCTCCTGGCAAGCGGGCAGCGCTGCAGAGAGACAGCTCTGCCCACCAGCAGCTCCTCTGCAAAGTGCAGCAGGGCTGAGGCACTGCCTGCAGGCACCCAGGGCAGAGGAGCGAGGCAGGGAGAGCTCAAAGGCAGACCTTGGTGGGAGGCTGCTGAGAGCTCCCTGCTGGAGAAATCTGCAGAGCCCTTGAGCCGGTAAGTGTGTGGCTGCAGGGCAATGCCTCTGCAGTTGCTAGCCGGGTCTGCAGCAGCTGGGGCACCCCCAGCCTGTGGGACCGTGTGGGAGCCTTTTGCTGTGGAGGAGGCCAGTGTGCTGCAGAGCAGGGCTTCCCTGCTGCAGCGTGGGAGGGCCAGGGCATGTGGGCTGCCTTGTGCCAGGGCCGGCTGCAGGGCTGTGAAGGTGGCTGTGCAGGCAGGGGTGCCCAGGGCTGTCCTTGCCAGCAGGGTCCCTGCAGCCGCGGGGGCTGTGTGCTGGGGCAGGGGCTCTGCCGCCTGCCAGGGGCAGCTCTCAGCCTGCCGGGGGGCTCCCGTGCGGCTGCGGGGAGAATGTGGGGGAGAAAGGAACGACCCCCATTAGGAAAAGGTCCCTGTTCTTCTGAGTGAGTGCTGCATGTGACAGGGTTGCTCACAGCTCCAGGTCATTTCCAAGGGGACTTTCCATGAGCACGTTCATGGCAGGGGATCACTGCTTGGCTCTGTGCTTGCCTGAATCTCTGCTGCCACTTTTCCGTGGCTCCGCTTGGTGGCAATGGAAACAGCTGTGCAGGTCAGAGCAGGGGCTGAGATGCTGAAAGCATCACAGGGAGGTTGATGAGGGAGCTGAGCAAGTGCCTTCCCTCCCCAGCAGGCTGCAGATGAAACCAGCATCAGCTCTCCTTTTCCCTCAGGCTTTGGGGGAGCTGTTTGTTCCTGCCTGCAGACAGAGAGCGGCTGCAGGGCAGAGCTGGCACACAGGGGCTGAGCTGGGCTCTGTGAGCGCTGGCAGGGAAGAGCCCTGGGGCCAGAGAAAGAGCTGCTGGCAGGGACAGCTGCAGGCAGCAGAGCCCTGGGCAGGGAGGGGGGGAGATGCTGAGGGGAACCCTGATGCAGGGGAGATGGGGGCACCTCCTGGCCATGGTCTGCCATGCAGGTTCCTTCCCTGAGCAACGCACCTCTGCTCTCCTCCCCCACCCAGCACAGCCTTTAGACCAAGGGGTCCAGACCATTAGTAAACTTCTCATCCAGCAACTGGGAAGGATCTGGAGGGACAGAGCAGATTCCCTCATTCTCCCAAAGCCACAGACAGTCCCCTTGCCTCTCAGCACTCACCCTGCTCTCCCTGAGCACAGCACAAACCCCTCCTGACCTGACTCTGGCCGTGGCCGTTGCTCAGCACGGGTGGAGCAGATGCTGACAGGCCCTTCTGCGCTGGGAGCAGTTTGTGCTGAGCCAGTGCCAGGCCAGGACTGGCCCCTGCCCCCCAGGGTTCCCATGAAGCCCCTGCTGCAGAGCAGGGCTCACTGCTGGGCAGCCAGCGGGCACAGCCCCTGCTCCTCACAGCACACTCGGCCAGCACTCAGCACAGCTCCAGCCACGGCTCTGAAGGGAGCTCTCCCAGGAACGGCAGAGGGGGGGACATGGGGCACCGGGGGCGCATCTAGGAGAAATGCCTTTCACTTGGCTCATGAAGTAACCTCTGACTTCTTGGTGACTTTCCTGCATGAGCAGGTCCCCTTGCCCAGAGGCAGCAGATGTCCAACAGCAGCTCCATCACCCAGTTCCTCCTCCTGGCATTTGCAGACACGCGGGAGCTGCAGCTCTTGCACTTCTGGCTCTCCCTGGGCATCTACCTGGCTGCTGCCCTGGCCAACGGCCTCATCATCACCGCCGTAGTGTGTGACCACCACCTGCACACCCCCATGTACTTCTTCCTCCTCAACCTCTCCCTCCTCGACCTGGGCTCCATCTCCACCACTCTCCCCAAAGCCATGGCCAACTCCCTCTGGGACACCAGGGACATCTCCTACTCAGGATGTGCTGCACAGCTCTTCTTGAATGTCTTTTTCCTTTCAGCAGAGTATTTTCTCCTCACGGTCATGGCCTATGACCGCTACGTGGCCATCTGCCAGCCCCTGCACTACGGGACCCTGCTGGGCAGCAGAGCTTGTGTCCACGTGGCAGCAGCTGCCTGGGCCAGTGGGTTTCTCTATGCTGTGCTGCACACGGCCAATACACTGTCACTGCCGCTCTGCCAAGGCAATGCCCTGGGACAGTTCTTCTGTGAAATCCCACAGACCCTCAAGCTCTCCTGCTCACACACCTACCTCAGGGAAGTGGGGCTAATTGTGGCTGGTTCTTGTCTAGGTGTTGGCTGTTTCATTTTCATTGTTCTGTCCTACGTGCAGATCTCCAGGGCTGTGCTGAGGATCCCCTCTGAGCAGGGACGGCACAAAGCCTTTTCCACGTGCCTCCCTCACCTGGCCGTGGTCTCCCTCTTTCTCAGCACTGCCATGTTTGCACACCTGAAGCCCCCCTCCATCTCCTCCCCATCCCTGGACCTGGTGGTGGCAGTTCTGTACTTGGTGGTGCCTCCGGCACTGAACCCCCTCATCTACAGCATGAGGAACCACGAACTCAAGGGTGCAATGTGCAAACTGATAGCTGGATGTTTTTCTGAAGGAATACAATTATGAATAGCATTTATAATGTAATTCATCACAGACCCAGACTGTCTTCTGAATTTGTCGTATTTGCTTGTGGTATTTAATTTCTGATAAAGTTGTCATCCCCATTCTAATTTCTTCTGTGATTTTCTTTTCTGAAGGTTCCCTGCTCTCTCTTTGTCTAAGGGCCATTAAGCAACTATATTTTTCCTGGGATTCTTCCTTCCAAGGCCTTTCTGGAGCTGCAGGGACATGTCCTGTGTGCAGAGATGGAGGGGGAAAAGTTCCTGGCATGGCAGCACTGCCAGGGAACAGCAGCCCCTGGGTCTCCAATACTGTCCTTCTTCTACCGACACACTCCCCTTCTGACCCCTTGCCTTGGTGTAACACCTGAGTGCTCTGGCAGCTTCTTCACCGCCGTGCTGCATGGCAGTCCTGTGAGCGCAGGCAGGGGCAGACAATGGGCACTCTGTGACGGTGCTGGCCTCCATCAAATGTTCTGGATTTGTGGAAACCTCCTGAATGCAGCACTGCAACGTGCTTCCTTGAACCGAGGTCCCCGTGCCCATTGCTCATGACGAGGGCCATCTCCGAGAGGTGTCGAGCAGGGCGCGACACCCCCGGGCTGAGGTGCTGCCAGCCTCTGGCAGGGACAGCAGGAGGCCAGGCAGTCACTGTGCCCGCTGCAGTGCTCTGCCTCCGCACGTGCCAGGGACGGGCTCGTGCCTCTGAGCACCCCTGTGTGCGTGAGGCTGGGGTTCAACCACGCCAGCAGTGCATGAGGCCAGCTGAGGTGGGGACACCTCCCAGGGCACCGCTGTTCCTGTGTGTGACTGCAGGAACAAAGGCCACTGTCCCAGGGAGATTCATCTCACCCGCCTTGGGCAGGCTCATTGCAAGTGCCTCTGTCTGATCACGGCACCCTTTCTGAATGGTGCCCTTAAATGTGTCCGAGCAATCAGGGAGGTTCTGGGGTCCTGGCAAACGGCAGAGATCCAGCCTTTGTTCAGGAAAAGCAAGAAGGACAATTGGGAGAAATACAGGCTGGTCATCCTCACCGTAGTGTCTGGGGAAATGACGGTGGAAATACTCCTGCAGCCATTTCCAGGTAATTGTGGGACAACAAAAGGGATTGCTGCACCTTTATGTGTAGGGGAAAGGAGGGGATGGTTTGTACCTTGACCTTTGCAAGGGTTTTGACTTTTTCTCCTTTCATCCATTACAAGATGGGTGACTTCTGGAGTGAAGAAATGGAGGACACTGTGGGTGAGAAGTTGGCTGGAGGCTCAAGTCCGAATGTCAGCAGTTTGTCTAGTCTTCCTGGTGTCCTTTGACTAGTGGCAACCCCCAGTGCAGGCACTTGGGTAAACAGGGTTGAATGCCTTTATTGACCCCCTGGATAAGTTGACAGAATGGCTTTTTGGCCCATTTGTAGATGGTGACAAAGTGGGCAGAGCCCTTGAGACATGCCATCTGGTTCCCCACGCCTTAAGCACGATAGCAGGACAAGGGCATTTAAGGGGTCTCTTCCAACCTGAGTTATTTCAGGATTCATTGACTCACTTCCCTAGAGGCTCCTTCAGTTCAGAACAGCGGGAGCAAGAAGGACAAACGGAGAGCCAAACCTCAAGCTATGTACCAACGCACCAAGTGAGATAAGGCAGTTCCTCTGGGGAACACTTGTGCACTCAAACCATTGGTGGGACATCAGTGGAGATAAATTGGCTGAGAGAAGCTTCCCTTCATCTGCTGGGCGCTGGGCCACGGGGAGGGTGACGGCTGAGGACGCTATCTCGTGGTCAGTTGTGTCTCAGGGACTCACATTCCGGCAGGAAGCCAATGGCTGTGACGGGGGCAGTGAGGCCCGTTCTGCCTGCGGAGGGGACAGCCCAACAGCAGCAATGTGCCTGGGAAAGGGGCGGTGAGGTCACCTCTGCCTGAGACAGCGCGTAGGGCAGCCCCTGACTCATGGCTGGGACACGTGCTGTTAAGCTCCATCTGCCCGTGTCTCGGGCAGGCCAGCAGAAGGCCCCTGGGTGGCACGTGGGCTGTGAGATCCCCTCTGCCTAAGGACCTGGGCTCACTCCACCGAGGGGCTTCTTTCTTGCTTGTCACGTCGCTGCTGCCTGAGAACATGGCAGCACAGCAGCAGGCACACCGCTTGCTCGTGCCTATGCGAGAAGCTGAAAGGCTCGCAGCCTTGGAAGAGCGCGGTGAGGCCGTGGCATGGTCAGGGGAAAGGCCACCAGGAGGGTGACGGGTCGGGATGCCCGCCTGAAGGGTGGTTTCCCAGGTGGTGGAGCTTTCCTTGGAGGTAGGGAAGAGCAGGAGGGAGAAGCACTGCCACCCAGTGCAGCTGGGAAAGTGGAGACTGGAGGTCAGGAGGAGGAAATGTCACTCAAGGGCTTGTGCTGTGGTGGGAGACGTTGTCCAGAAGGAGTATGAGATCAGTCCATGTCTGTGTGTTTGCAGGAACAGCGTGTGAGGATGGGCAGACATCGGTGCATGTGTGGCAAGGGCAGGGTGAGAGCAAGGTGGGGAAGCCAGATGGGTGCCTGCAGCCTGCCGGGGAAAAGCAGCAGCCGTGGGACAGCGCAGGACAGCGTGAGATGGAAGGCAAAGGGCACGGGCAAGGCTGGAAGTCACCAAGAGAACCCAAGGGTTGTCCCCTTGCGTACGGCCATTGTCTCTGCCACCAAGGCCTATGCGAAGGCGAGTTGTCCTGTTGCCCTGGGCCTCATGGCCTCCTTGCTACCACTTGCACTGAATTCTTCTCCCTTGAGTGATACTGCCCAGTAAAAGTTCCCAGCATTGGCCACAGCCTGCCACTCTGAGGCCTGGCACCTGCACTCTGCTGCTCTCCTGCCTCACTGCCCCTGGGAGATGAGACTCCACCATTTCTTTGCTCCTAGAGCCAAGGTGGACAGGGGTGATGCAGGGTTTCAGATCCAGGTGAGCATCACAGCTGCTGGCCCATCTGGCAGTGGTGCTAAAATGCTGATGTAAAGAACCTACAGACACCTAAAGGAACATTGTCACTGTGCTGACCTGTGAACATCGGGGTCAGTGGGTTGACCGTTGGCCTCTATGAGCCCACCAAGCCTCTCCCTCACTGCCCCCCCTCCTTCTTCACTCACTTGGTGTTTGTAGGGCTGTTCCTGTGCCCCGTTTCTCACGCCTCTCTCTTACAAATGCTGCACACTGTGTTATGTCCTTTCTTCCATTGGTTTTTCACAGAGGTGCCACTAGAATTTCTTATGAGCTCAGGGAAGTAGCAGGTCCATTTCAGAGCCAGCTGAATGTGGCTTTCTTGGCCATGGGGCCAACTCTTGACCTCTTCTCACCTTTGGCAGCCCTACAAACCCCATGACCGCTCCCAAACCCTTGCCATGTAAACCCACAGGGTCATTAAAGTCCCCAGTAAGATGTGAGGTCATTGATCCTAAGGCTTCCGCAGGCTGGTTAAATAAGAGTTTGGCCCCTTGCTCTCCCTGATTTAGGTTCTTTATGGCAGAGAAGGGACGCGTTGGACCTCAGCTGTGGCACCAGGGCCAAGATCAAACATGTAACAAAAATAGCGGGTACCAAGTGCCCAAAGTCCAATGCATGCTAAATTTTGCTGCAGAGCATACTGGGGTGGTTGGCAGGTGGCACTGTAACGGTGAAATGCAATGTCCCTAAGGAGAGCAAACCCAGCTGTCCTGAAGACCAGAGGGACAAAGGGCTGGACTGTGCAGTGCTGGCAGGAGAGGACATGCCTGTCTGTGTTGCCTCTGCAGCCCCAGAGGACCTGTGGTGCAGGGGAACCTCATGTCCAGGGAGGACAAAATGCTTTGGAAAGTGTCCTTGGCTATGGACATCTCGTGACCCAGGAACACTGTGAAAATCGTTGGTCTGTTTCTCTAATGCATCACCACAGGGGTGACTGTCAAGAGTCCTGGCTAAGTGGGGAGGCACCAGAAGCCTGGGGGTTAGTCAAAGTGGTGCCCACAGGAAGGAAGCGTAGAAAAGAGGATCCTTCCTAGGACTGTCAACCTGATCTTAGTGCCAGGGAAGGTTGTGGAGCTGATCATCCTGAGCACCATCCAACAGTAAGCACAGGACAACCAGGAGGTCAAGACCAGCCAGCATGGGTTTGTGAAAGGCAGGTCCTACTTGATGAATCTGATCTCCTCCTGGGACAAGGTGACCTTGCCACGCCTTGAACACTGTGTTTCTGTTTTGGACCCCTCACTTCAAGAGAAATGTTGAGGTGCTGGAGCATGTCCAGAGAAGGGCAACAAGGCTGGTGAAGGGTCTGGAGCCCCGGTCTGTTGTAAAGCAGCAGAGGGGATTTGGCTTGTTCAGTCTGGAGAGGAGGAGGCTCAGGGGGGACCTTACTGCTCTCTAGAAGTACCTGAAAGGAGGTTGTAGATGGGTGGGGGTAGGTCTCTTCTCCTAAATAACAAGAGACAGGACAAGAGGCAACAGCCTCAAGTTAGACCAGGAGAGGTTCAAATTGGATATGAGGAAAAACATCTTCACTGCAAGGGTGGTCAAGCATTGGAACAGGCTGCCCAGGGAGATGGTGGAATCACCAGCCCTGGAGCTGTTTCAAAACTACACAGTTGCGGTGCTCTGGGACATGGCTCAGTGATGATTTACTGATACTCAGGTTACGGTTGGATGTGATGATCTTTAAGGTCCTTTCCAACCTCAATGATTCTCTGTTTCTGTGCTTCTATGGTATTGGAAGCCTACCTAAACGAGTTGCTGAGCAGGCTGTTCTAGCTGACCCTGCCTCAGCTGCGCAGTTAAAGGTCAGTCCAACCTGAAAAACAGACCACAGAGGTGTAAGAGCATATAGAGAATGTGTTAACACAAACAGAGGAGCTCATCTGAATGTTTCTCCACTCTAATGTCTTGGGGGAAAGGTGTTTGATAAATCTGAGAAAAACAAGCCTGTTTTTCTGTGGTCATATCCCTGGACAAAAGGAGGGTGATGGAGGGGTGCGGTATTAGGAGGGCAACTGGGTCTCAGGAGCTCCTCATGCAGGAGGACGTGCCTGGCTGCGAGGGGCCTGTGAGGTCAGTTCTGCCTCTGGAGGTGACAGGCCAGCATCAGGAACGTGGCTGGGACAGTCCCTCTGCCAAGGGACCCCATAGGCCCCATCCAGGAGAAGGGCTGGGATAGGGGTTGTCATGTCCATTGCACCTGGGGACACGATGGGACAGCAGCAGGCACAGGGCTTGTTCACGTCCCAGGGAGAAGCTGTAAGGCCAGCAGCAGTTACGTGGTTTGGGAGACCATGGGAGTATTCCTTCTCTCTGGTGAGAGAGCAGAGCATAAGAAAAGGCTTCCTGGCTGCGTTCCCTGCTGGAAGGGTATTTTCTGAGATGGTAAACCTTTCCTGGGCAGTGGAAAACAGCAGGAGAGAGGAAAAAATGTCACCAAGTTTCAACTTGGAAAGCAGAGACTGGACCACAGCAGGAAGAACTGTCACCAAGGGTCCTGCTGCGGTGCAAGGGCTCAGCCAGAGGGAGCCTGGATCAGCCCATGGTTTGTGTTTCAAGGAAGAGCCGGTGAGAGTGGAGGTACCTCAGCGAAGGTATGGCAATGTTGGGGTGAGAGCAAGGCAGGGCAGCGAGATGGTGCCTACAGCCTGCAGGGCAACAGGGGCAGGGCTCCAACCACGTAGGACAGCTTGAAATAGAGATGGCAGAGGGCACTGGCAAGGCTGGAAGGCACCACCAGAACCCAGGTCTGTGTCCCCTTGGCAGAGGCAGCTGTCTCTACCAGTGAAGGCTATGAGAAGACATGATGTCCTCACGGCACGGGGGCATCGTTGCCTCCTTGCAGCCCCACGGGGAAGCTGGAAGTTGCTGTGCCATTGCTGTCCTTCACTGGGCATTGGATGCCCACCTTCCATGGTCCCCAGGAAGAGCCCTGAGCTCTGTGTGAGGGACAGCACCGACCTTCCCACAGGCTGCAGGTCATGGCTTGGCGTTTCTGCTTCATCAAGCAAGCCAAGGCTTTGCTCAGCAGCAGAGCTGCCTGCACAGCGCCTTTGCCTTCCTGCACTCACAGCCTCCAAGGATGGGCTCTAACAAGGCCATGGGGAGGCTTTCTCAGCCATGGCCCTCAGCGGGGCCCATTAACGCTTCCAGGGGCTGTGGGCTTTGCTCCTGGCTTGGTGTTCTTGAGAGGTTTCTTCAGTCTCCTCTGAACACCTGAAGTCCACAGCACCACAGATACCCTGGGCTCATGAAGAGGCAGAACGCCCTGACGAGCCCTGTCTCTTCCATCAGGGACATCTGGTCTTCAAGTTTGGCTCCTACACTTCATGAGATAAGTTTCAGCAGTACAGTGAAAGAGGAAGGCAGGTAATGAGCACTTTGGAGAAACGATAGAAGGCTTTTCCAATTGCTCTTGATGCACAGTGTCTCCTGAGGAGGTGCGGACAGATAGAAAAATCAATCCCTGGAGCTAAACACCGCGTGGACAGCCTTGCTCCTCAGCTCTCCATCCTCAATATTTTTGTCCTCAGCCTCATGAGACATCACTTGACATCAGACATCTTCAACCATCTCTGCAGCTGAATATAGCAAGTTCTTGGCAGTAATAATTGGCTGCTTTCCTTATAGAACGGGGTGTAAACAGGAATAAAAGAAGGATTATTATCGGGGGGGGGGGAATGTTATCGAAATTAATAAATAAAAAATATATTTCTCAGTTGTATAATTGTTAGTTCAAGCAGATCCCCATGAGGTCTGTTGCCACATCTGAGAGTTGCCCATAGGGAATATTAGAGACACTACTGAAAGACAGAACAACTTTTCCTCTCTGAACCTTATAGCAGAAGCTACATAGGTAGAATGGACTGGAGTGATCATAGAGGAAGAGGAGAAAGGCATCTGGAGTTGAACTTCTTAACCCAGAGCTGTAAATCAGGGAACCGGGATGTCAGCGAATTCCAAATGTCTTGAATTCCAGAGAACGTCTCAATTTTCTGGGACTCATGACAAATACTAGGATGTTCCCAAATTTTTTTTATATCTGTGGAAATTCCCCCACTTTGATCTACATATACGCAACAACTGGTATTAAGAACAGCACAGACTCTGCCTTCAGACGCCAGCTTCATATCTAATGCCATTCCATTTTGCACAGCTGTAGGGGCTATTCCTCACACTTCTTCCTGCAAAGCCTTCGTGGCACCTGCAGGGTCCTTGCCCATCTCTTCCATTCCTGTGCATCTCTTTGTCACTGCCTTCTCCAGTTCAGGAACCGCTGACCAAGGAGTAACCGAGGCCACAAGCAGGCTGATGATCTGGGCTGTCATTATGACACCCATTACATCTGAGAAGCTCATAGGCCAGTAGGAGGCACGTGGCCATGAAGGCAAGTTTGAGGTCCCTGGAGTGTCCAGTTTCCTTGGGGGATTGGCCATCAGCAGCCCAGCTGGTTATGGCTGCAGTAAGAAAGGCACTTGGACTCTGAGACAAAGTGTCATTTCAAATGGCCTTGGTTAGAGCAAACTCTCTACACACAGAGACAACCGTGTCAGCTGTATGCCGTCCCTTCCGAGGCCGGGAACACGGAGTTTCCAGCGTTGGGAGAGTGGTGCAGCAAGTGGTGCAGATCCTGCCTGCAGAAGGCTTATCCCACACTGCTCCTGTCAGCTCTTGAAGTGTTTTGTGCCAGGGAAACCCATTCTAGTCATCACTTCTCGTGTTCTAAGAGGAGATGTTCACTTGGGAGTTGGTAACTGCAGTCCCAGGCAAAGGTAAGGGCGTGCGGTTGGCCATTCACCAGCAGCTTCCTGCAGATTTCTTCTTCCAATACGGCTTGTTCTGCAACCCAGGGACACACTCAGCACAGCTCAGCCTGAAGGCCAAGAGGTACATGGAGCACAGCACAGGCCTGCTCAGGTTTTCTGTGACACTCATCACTAACTCCTCCATGTGCAAAGGTCTTCTGCTCAGATTCTCTCAACCTCCTGATGAAGGTTAGAAGGAGAACAACATCTCCTTTAAATGGCTAGAGAAAGGGACCTGTACTTGAAGGCCTTGGTTGAAGGGAAGGTGGAAGATGATCCCTGACCAACATAGTGATAAATCTCTCCTGGACTTGTTTTGAACAAAAAGACAAGGCAGGATTGGTGAAAAATGTGGACGTCACCTTTCAGTAAAAAATGGGTGACGTTGGTAAAGTAGAAATCAAGGGTAAGTCAGCAAGAGAAATTGTAGCAGGGCTGAGTAGAGAGGAAAGATCACCTCCACCAACCCTTGGGCAGTGCTCTTCCTAATGCAGCACAGGATGCCGTGGGCCTTATTTGAAAGGTGCAAAGCCAGGAGAAGAGGAGGCTTTGGGGACACCTAATAACAGCACTTCCATATCTTCTTGGGCCATATCAGCAAGAAAAGGCAGCCAGGTTCTTGCCTGTTGTGCATGATGGGAGGATGAGGGCCAATGGGCATCAGCTGAAGCAAGGGAAGACAATGTCCTTCCCCATGAAGACAGTCAAGCAGTGGAGCAGATGTCCCACAGAGCCTGTGCCATGTCCATCCTTGGAGTTTTGCAAGCTCCACTTGAAGGAAGGCCTGAGCTACCTGCTCTGACCCCATAGCTGATCCTGCTGTGAGCAACACGTTGGCCTGGACACCTCCAGAGGTTCCTCCCAGCATGAATGATTCTGGATCTCCATCCACCATGGATCTTGCCTTCATGATGGCAGGGAAATCACTCAGGTTTCCAGTGGTGGTTGAAGCCTAACAGAAAGTTGGTCAGATGACCTGCGACGTTCTTTTCCCACTCCAAGCTTTGCTGCTCAGATGCAGGGCTGCTTGGCTGCTTCCTATGGATTCCTATTCTTCACCCTTTCCTACCTTTTTCCCTCCTTTCCCACGCACAACTGCTTCTCCTTGACCACCCTTGTATCCTCCCACGCAAGCAGCCCTCCCCTCCTTTCCCTTTCCTCCCTGGCCATTGTCTGTCCTCCTTTGGTGATTCTTTGCAGGTTTTCACCATAGGTGGCCACTTAGAAGAGGGACTGATCATCCCCCTTGACTCAGCACCATCCCCCTTGACACAGCACTGTTGTGGCCACATCCAGATTATCTTTGCCTGGACTTTGAGGTTCCTCATTCTGGAGGAATGGGGAAAAACTGGAGAGGCTGTGGAGGATACCTGCCTGGATGGAGCCTGTGGAACCAGACTGAAGGTCCTGGATTCCTTGAGACTGGCAAAGTGAAGCCTCAGGGCACCACAGTAATAGCATGCACCTGCTTGAAGGGGGGATGTCAGAGATAAGAGAGTGATTCCTGATAGCGGCAGGAAGAGAAAACCTCCACAAAGTGCTGCTTGGAAGGGTAAGATTGGATGTGAGGAAAAAGAAATGTCCCTCGGAGGGTTGCCCTCTGATGCCAGAGTTCAGCCAGAGGCAGCCTGGATCGTCCCATGGCTTTGAGTTTCAAGGAACAAGCAGGGATGAGGGGAGAAACTTCAGAAAAGGCAGAGAAATGTGGGTGTGAGTGCTGGGTAGGAAAGCAAGGAAGAGTCCAACCCCCAGAGTGGAAAGAGGTGCCACATGGACAGTGTAGGGCAACTTGCAGTGGAGATGGCCCAGGGCTGCAGCAAGGCTGAATGGCCCAACTGGGGGCTGAGGCCTCTGTCCCCCTGGCACTGGCAGCTGCCTCTGCCACCAATGCCTGTGACACGGAACTTGATTTGGAGGGTCTTCTGTTCTGCCCTCCAAGAGCTTGGGGGTCAGGGCTTGGTCTTTCTGCTTCATAAAAAAAAAATCCAAATGTGTTTTGCAGCATTACAGCCACCGACACAGTGCCTTTGCCTACCTGCAGGTCTGGCCTCTAATTAGCTACTCTAACGAGTCCATGGGGATGCTTTGTCAGCAATGGCCCTCAGCGGGACCCATCAATGTTTGAAGGTATTTTCAGTGTTGCTTCTGACTTACATTCCTTCAGTGGTTGGTTCAGTCTGCTCTCAGTAGCTCAGGTTCATGGCAGGAGCCCCAAGTGCTCTAACGAGGTATTTGCCTTTTTGGCATTTCCTTCAGATGTTGAAGACCTGTGTAGCTAAAATGAGCTGTTTCATGGCGTAGTTGAAAGGGAAGATTTCAAAGTGCACCAGATGATAATTCCTTTATTTATTTCATAGGTTATATTTTGCTACTCTTAAGGTTAGAGGAGAAGTTCCAGCTGCATTCTCCAAGTGATAATGATGCAGAGTGTCTTCAGTAGTTCCAGACTGGTAGGAAACGCAGTCTCTTGTGGTCTGACACAGGATGGACAAGCTTGCTTTTCATAACCCCAACCCCAACCCTTTTTCTCATTGTCCCCTGGGACTCACATCCCTTCCCCTTACATCAGACGTCTCCCCTCAATTCTGCAGGTGGCTGCAGCAGCTCCTTTGCACCATCCCCCACCTGTCTGCCATAAAGGACTGGCTGCACACAGCTGCAGAAAATTGTTTTATATCTGCAAGCACTGTGAACAACAATCAAATGTCATCGACAGGAAAACATGCTCCAGAAGCACATGTCAAGTCCAAGCTGTCTCTGATGAGGTGCCTTTCTGTAAGGGACACTCTTTTGAGAAATCTCTTAGGTTGGCAGATACGGAAAGATAGATCTAATCACAAGGAAATATTTGATTATAGGGGACAGATGGGCTGTGGGAAGACATATAAACTTTTCCACCCTGAAGCTGAAACCAGCAGCACAGGTGAGGTACTTGTAGGACCAAAGAATAAAGGAGGAGGAACCTGAAGGATAATGGAAAGAGACATTGTTGAGACAGTCTGCTGAAAAGATGACTTCAGAAGTGGTCATTGTCTCCTGGTCAGGTGCAAATATGTAGAAGATGAGAGAAATTAAGGACAGATGGTATAAAGGATTAGTGGTAGTGATGTTCTGGAGGAAAATGGGTATTTCTTAGGAATATCCTTTTGGAAACCTCCTTTTATAGGCAGAGGTCTCCTGTGCGAGAGGATGGATCAGCAGGTGTTACAACCATCTTGGAAAGAGTCCAGACATGCCACTCATGGAACCACAGGCTGCACACACTCCCACTGGTTAGGGGTGTGCCACCAGTTAGAGTCCCCTTGGGTGACACTTCTGGCACCTGAGCGGATAACTGTCCAGGTGGATTTTTCAAGGGTAAGTCCTGCCTCGCCAACCTGACAGCCTGCGGCTGTGCGTGAGGAGCTCCACAGTGGATGTCATTTCCCTCGGCTTCAGCAAAACTCTGGCCATGGTCTCCCTCAGTGTTCTTCTGCCCAAGTGAGGCCATGACACTCTGGGTGCCAACAGAAAGAGATGGGTAAAACACCAGCTGGTCAGGCTGAGAGAGCAGTGCGGAAGGGCTCACGCCCCACCTGGAGGGCACTGGGACATACTGGGGCAGTGTGGGCAGCACAGGGGTGTCTTCTGTACCCTACACTGTGACTTTTAGGAGCTGTACACAGGACCCAGTGGAGGCAACTCTCACAGTGTCTGTCGGTGGCACCAAACTGAGAGGACCATCCCTGTGCCCTAGGGATGCCATGGAGGGGAACCCCGGCAGGTGGGGTGGCCGCCCTGTCAGGAGCTGCACAGATGCAGGACGGACCAAGGGCAGAGCCTGCACCTCCCTCGCATGGACTAACACCCTGCAGCTGCAGGGCCTGGGACCTGCCTGGCTGGGCAGTGTCTGTGCAGAAAAGGCCCTGGTGGTGCTGGGGGACAGAAGGCAAAACACAATCCCAGCCCGTGACCTGGCAGCAGAGGCAGCCAGCAGTGCCCTGGAGCGTATGAAGAGGTGCCTTGCCAAGAGAGTGCGGGAAGTGATTGTGTGTCCCGTACTCATCGCTTGTTAGACCACCTGTCCGTGACTGTGTTCATTTTTGGGCCCTGACTGGGGAGGGAGCGGGGGAAGGGGCGGCTGGGTGGCTGCTGGGCTTTTGGCCAGAGACAAGCCACTACAGCCAGGAAGATGTGTATGACTGGGAGTGAGTTCAGTGAAGGGTCACTGAGATGCTCAGGGGCTGGAACACTTTCCTGGGAGGGAAAACTGAAGGCAAGGGCCTTGTTCAGCCCGCACAAGGGAAGGACTCAGGAGCACCTGCTGGTCACAGTGAGGACGTTGAGAGGAAGATGAATCCAGTCTTGGAACTGTGTTGCGTGGCAGGAGTGTGATAGGCTGTCATCAGATGTGGAAATAAGGAGGTTCTTGTCCAGAGGTGATGCAATGATTTATCTCCAGAGCATGGGGTGCTTGAAGCTGTAAACAAAATGGAAAAAAAGCTCTACTTGGAAGTTCTCTACTTCTTTGCTACAGCTGGGGGAGGTAGAGGAATCTCAGTGCTTTCTGGTTGCTGCGGAAGAATGAAGACCTCCATGAAAAGAGGTGAAGGTAACAGTTTTGCTTCCCACTTTCAGTTCTTGACACCCAGCAGCCTCATGTGCTTTTCCTTCCTCTCCTCCCAACAACTGACCAGTTGATGTCAATAAAGGAAGCAGAGAAGCCTGGACTTGGAGGGTCATAGTGTCGTTTCATTGGACACCCAATTAAGAAAAAACCTGAGAAGTGAGCCTGCAAGGCCGAAGGAACAGGGTCCATGGACAGGCCAGGCTGTGCCTATGGTTGTGCCTGGAGACCCGCACACCTACAGCACAGGTTGTGCTGGGGCTGAATCTCCTGCCTGGCTTCAGTGGCCTCCTGGAGCCATGGAGAAAGCTTTGGGTGGAGGCCCCACATGAGGCTGGTCAGGGCCAGGAAGGCCTAGGGATGCTCTCAGGGCCCTGCCCCCATGGGATCCCACCTGCCAGTGCCCTCAGCAGGCCAGGTTCTCCTTCCCTCCTTTCCTGGGCTACGCTCTGCTGCTCTCCTTCCACACATGCTTGGGCATCCCCTGATGCACCACACCACAACTGCACACTACTACAACCAAGGTGGCATAGCTCTTCACATCCCTGAGCATCTTGTCCTCTTTGGGGAGACACCGGTGCAGGTGGGCATCAGAGTGGGTGGCCTCTTTGGTCTGGGGAACTTGCCCACAAGCCCCTGGGCTCCTGGCATCCTGGCTTGCCTGTGCAGTGATCACCAAGGAGACTGATTCCCCCAGAAGAGCCAGGCTCTGTGATCCACAGGTTTCCTCAGGTCATTTCAAGAAGACATTGTTCATGCCTCACCCTGACTGTATGACCTGTCGCTCTGTCCTGGCTCGGGCTGGCATGGAGTGCATGTTCTTCACAGCAGCCCTTCTGGTGCTGTGCTTTGCGTCTCTTCCTAGGGCAGCGCTGACCACACACCAGTGTTTTGGCCACCGCTGCAGAGCAATCACCAAGGCTTCTCTTTCTCACACTCTGCCTGCACTACAGAAGACTGAGGGGATGCAAGAAGCTTGGGCAGCTGACCCCAAATGACCACAGGGATATTGGATATCCCAGGACGTTGTGCTCATCAATAACAGCTCAGGGAAAGGAGGATGAAAAGAGGACATGCGTGGTCGTGGCATTAGTCTTCCCGTGTCACTGACAGATGTGCTGAAGAGCAGCTTTTCTGGAGATGGCTGAACCCCTGCCTGCCCATGGCAAGGGTGAGCGAATTGCTCATGTTGCTTTCCTTGCACACACAACTTTTGCTTCTCCTATTGAACTGTGTTTTTCCTGACCTGTGAGTTTTCTTCTGATCCTCTCCCCCATCATGCTGGGCATGTAAGGGGTCAGTGAACAACTGATTCTGGGTGTTTGGGTGCTGGCCAGTGTCAAACCACAACTAATTCCTCCCACAGTGCCTCCCTGGCTGCTCTCCCCTTTGTTCCACACACAAGCTCCCACCTCACCCCTTGGCCCATCCACTAGAAGAGCTCCATCTGTCTGAGCTGCCCTGACATCACACAGAGCATCCCCCTCCCCTCATCTTTCCCGTAGGTCTCCCCTACAGACCTTGTGTCTCCATCCACCGCCAAAGGCATGGGAGCTGCCCTGCCCCTCCTCAGCGCTTACGGCACTGATGTCACAGCTCTGTGGTGGCACTGGGGGCTCCTGCTGCCCGTGCCCCAGGCGGTGGGCTCTGGGGCCCATGTGGGCTGCAGCACCTCAGGTGTGGCACCAGGGCCAAGGGCAGGCTTGTCACACGGACACCGGTACCCAGGGACGGGAGCCCTTGTGTGGGAGGGGTTTGCTGCCCAGCAGAGGATGCTGGAGCGGGTGGCAAGGGGCAGCAGAAGGATGAAGGAGGTTCCCACCACGAGAGCAAAGGCTGCAGTGGCCAAGGCCAGAGGGCAACAGGCCTGGGCTGTGCAGCCCTGGCAGGAGAGGGCTTTGCTCTCCCAGGTGACTCTGTAGCACCCTGTGGCCTGTGCCAGAGCTGAAGCTCATCTCCAAGATGGGCAAGATGCTGCTGCTGGTGCTGAGCAAGCCCCTGGGGGAGGCCAGCCCGTGATCCAGCCCTCCTGGGGCTATCCTGCTGGTGGCAGGCTGGCCAGAGAGCAGCTCTGCAGAGAAGGACCTTTGGGTGCCAGAGGACAAGCAGCTGAGCAGGAGCCATCCATGCACCCTCATGGCAAAGGCCAACAGCCCCCTGGGCTGCATTAGGACAAGCATCGCTGGCCGATGGGGGGAGGTGATCCTTCCCCTCCTCTCAGCACTGCTGAGGCCACATCTGGAGTGCCGTGACCAGGGCTGGGCTTCCCAGGGCAAGGGAGTTGTTGACGTACTAAAGTAAGTTCTGCAGAGGGCCACCAAGCTTCTTGAAGGGACTGGAGCATCTGTCCCAGGAAGACAGGGTGAGAGATCTACAACTGTTCAGTCTGGAGAAGAAAAGGCTCTGAGAGTCTTACTAATATATGCAGCATTCCATCTGAACCAATGTAACACTTTTTGAACTGTGGATGATCAACCACTGCAGGTAGTTGCCAAGAGTGGTTATGGAATGTCCATGCCTTGACATATTCCAAACCTACCAAGCCAAGGTCTTGTACAACGGGCTTGAGCTGGCTGTGCCTCTCCTAGGGATTTTCACTGGATGATCTCCAGAGGTCCCTTCCAATGTCAACATTCTCTGTCATTCTCTGAGTTTCAAGGACACAAGCAAGACAGAAAGAAATGAACAATGCATACCCTTGACCGCAAAGATAGTGGGGTCTATGGAGAGGACTCACGCTGGAGCAGGGCAGAAGTGTGAGGAGGAAGGAGCAGCAGAGGTGTTCTGTGCCATCAACCCTCTTTAACATCCCCCCTGCACCTCTCAGGGTGTGCTTGTGTAGGTGAATTGGGATCAATGGAGTAATTTGGCCCTGGGAGAAACTGGGGAATGGTCTTTAATGTTTTGGTCATTGTTTCTCACAATCAACATCTGTTTTAACTGGCAATGAATGAAATTGATCTTTAGTGTTATAAATTGAGACCACAACGGATCATAATCCAATTAAAATTTTATTAATTATAGCAAGTAGAATATGAGCAAAAACAGCGCTGGACGGCAGGGGAGTCTGCGCTCCATCAACTGCCGCCCTGAGCAGTTCAAACAGTCCCTTTTTATACATCTTTACCTCCGTGTTCATGAAGTAGTGGAGGTATTGACCCTTCACTCATATATCCTTATGTGGGGTTGTCTGTCTTGTTTCTGTCGGTTCCTGGACATCTGGCGGTTATCTTATCTTTCACAAGTGGTGTCTGGTAGCTGTTTGCATAAGCGTTTTCATATCTTTTGTTGCCTAACCTTTACATTGAGCTTAACATAAATCTTAATAAACAATACCCTAGTCCATAGTTTCTCACAAGCCCCCCTTTTTCTTTTTATCCTATTATTGTTTATTAGACGCTACTTTCATTCTCGGCACTGCAAGTAAACCTTTTTCCACAATCCCAACATTTATCATAACACTCACAGGGTAATACCTCACAATTACAATAGGTGTAGTTGGGTAATACATATAATAATAACATACAAAAACAAAAATTAAAAATAACACTTTTTCTTAACACGTTCTCCTTTTTTTTTTTTTTTTTTTTTTTTTACATGCGTCACTATCATGGCTAGACTATAGGGATTTCGCATGCGCGGTCTTTCCAGATTTTTCCAGCACATTCTGTGGGGCTTTAAAATCGCGCATGCACATGTTCAAAGGTATACACGGACCATTCGCATGATAAACAACGGCTACTGCGTGCCCAGATGAAGTCCCAAACCCATTTCCCGAGCTTACCACTCTGGTAAGTCTGTTAATGGTAACATTCATGGCACTATGGCCAAATGACAGGTCCCCGTTTTCAATGTAAGGTTTTCTCACCACCAGACCACCACGTCACCTGCCAGGGAAGAAGGGTCTAGAGTGGACATTTCGCCCTCTGAACATTCTGTAAGGTGAGTGTTCTCAAAACGTTTAACCTATATGGTTCATTAGAAAGAAGATCAAAATTTTATATTTTTTTTTTTTCCTGTTGCTGTTTAGGCAGAGGGTGCGTTTTTCTGTTGTCTCATGTCAAGAACTTATGGCGGAGGCTAATTTTCAAACACATTTCACATCGCTGAGTCACCTGTTTTATTACAGTATACAAGTTCTGCCCTATCAATTTCTGATTTAGACTTTTATATAAATTATCAGCTCCCCAATGCATCTTATTATGTTCTATTACGGCTGTGGTCCATATTAAATTGGATGGTACCACTATACGACCATCCCTCAAATAAGTCCACTTATTTATTTTATCATTCATGTCCTGAATGACCTTTAAGTTTTCTTTAGAATAATTTGGCTCCTGATCTGTACTTACAGTTTGGATTTTACCGTCTGGTATTAAGGATAATTCCTCCTTTCCTACCTCCTCTGCTACTTGTATGGCTTCATGGTCGGCCAGGCGGTTTCCAATTTCCAAATCAGTGCCTTAATGGGCCATCTTATGTTCTTCCCTCCTGGACGACCCTCTTATAACAGAGGGGGCCCTTCCTCACATCAAGGTATGGCATGGCATATGTCCCCACCGCTCAGCGCCTACTGGGTTGCAGCCAGCAGCAGAGCTCAAGATCCTTCTTGGTGGCAAACACAGAGGCCAACCCAGTCTTGCCCTTGATTGTGGTAGGAGGCACTTGACCAGCCTTATTCCTTGTACTTTGTTGTCAATGCAAAGCTTCATTTGCACGTCCCATAACAAGTCACAGTCATGGTAAAACACAGATTTACATTAGTAGAACTACTACAGAGTGTATTTTATTTTAGTTTTTATGCAATATTCCCCACAGCCTTGCTGACCAGGGGATATTGTTTTACCTGAACTAGGCAGGCCTCCTGTTTATCATTTTTACTGTAACAGGGAAAGCATTTTTCCCTTTACTTGGAATTTACTTTCAGATATACCTGGTTAAAGATTTCTTTTACTTCAGCGAGGTCCTCTCTTCCACTTTTCTGTTGAATTAAAGATAAGCTCAACATTTTAGTTAATTGATCATTTTTAACTTTTGGTTTCATTTCCCCTTCTTTAAACGTCTAGATGTTCTAATGAATCTCTTCCCAACAAAGATTTTGGTGAATTTGGCATTCTTATTTGTTTTCTTAGTTTGTACTTTAAAGGTTTCAGGATATTTTCCTGGTGGCCAGCAGCTCCCACAACTGTAGCAAATTCTTTTCACTGAAGTTTAACACCAAATAAGTTGGTTTTGTATTCACCAACTTTTCTACATCACGATTACCTTAGTAAAAATCAACTCGAACCTTTATCCAGTCCTATTCACAACTGACTTTCAAACATCTAAATTTCCCCATCAGAGATTCACCTTTACTCTCCTCAGACCCGCTGCCTGCCCTAGAGGGGCCGTTACCGGTCCTGTTGTGCTGCAAATGCTGCAGCAATCGGGGTGACATTGTCAGGTCCTTCTGCTCAATCGTCAGCAACAGCAACCCCCTCCTCCCCACCATCAGGAGGATTCGGGGCAGGAGATGCTGTTCCTGCTCTGCAGGTTACACAAGCCTGCCTCTGCAGCAGCACTTCTGTTTTAACTCTTACCCTGAATGCAAATCTGCTACTTGTTGCTTTAAGTCTGTGTTATTACATATCAGCCTTCGCAGGCAAATAGCAAACACCCTGCCATGCATCCAGCGTGACTCAGCCGCACCTTCGAGGGGATACGGGGCTTTGTACAAACTCACCCCAATACTTTAACACTTTCACAGGGTTTTTTTGACTCTCCACCCCCCTGGCTTCAGATCTTACATACATTCGCACAAGTTTTTTATCTTACAACGTGTTTCATTCTGGTTGCTCCATAGAAGGAACCACAACCTCCCCTCTGATCCTTTTCCATTGCTAATATTAAGGGATCTTGTGGAGCTAGGTTAATACCACACTCTTTTGCCACTCTGGGTGATTCCTCAGAGTGAAAAACATACCAGCATACATTACTTCATCCCATTTTTCCTCTCGCCTTAAAAATAACATTAATTTTAACAAAACATTATAATTCAGTGTGCCGTTCAAGGGCCATTTTCTCTGTCCCCTAACTTAGACAGGGGCCACCACTGATTGCAGTACTTAGCCAAAGTTCTCTTATTCACGCTTCCCCCAGCTGCCCCCCCCATTTCCTTCCAGTGACCTTTCTTACTATTATCTCAATCGCTATCCCAGCCACAGAGACTCTAAATTCACTTACAGCTCTCTCTCTTATCCCAAGGCGTCCAAACCTTACAGTCAGGGCATTCAATTTCTTGTCGCCACCATACATATAATAATTCTTTACACCATATACACTTTAAAACATACAGAGGTTCACATTCACCCCTCGGATGTTCAAGACAATAACCACATACCAACATTTGTAATATACTGAATACAGAAATGTTCTCACATTTCCAGAATAAATGAGTATAACAATTATTAATAACCTTGTAATTATTAATTAAAAGGCCACTTTTCTCCACATTCCAGCTTATAAAGCGGCCACCATTGATTACAATATTTTATCAATGTTTTCCTATTCACATTTCCACCAGCGGATCCTCCAATATCCTTCCAATGACTCAAAACACACCCTAGCGGATTTTTTTTTTAAAATCCCACCACTCTGCTTTCCTCCCATTTTTCCAGCTTACACTCACAGAACACACTTATCACTTACAGAATTACTACTTACAAAATGCAACACACAGGTATCTTTCTACAGCAACACCAAGAGCTCACTATTATTATCAAAAATATAGCCAAAATCACAGTAACAATTATCAAAGTCAAATTCCACATTCCATAAATCCGGTAACCAAAATAAGCAACACTGCAGCAAATAAGCTTGAAACAATGAATATTCCATTAACGCCTATACATATTCATTACCTGAACCCGCCTACCCTCTCTTCGTATGCTAATTAGCTTATCAGTCTTTCACGCTTGTGCAGATTCTTCCAAAAATTGTGGGCCGGGGTCTTTAGAATGTGGGCAGTGGTCTATGGGAGGAAGGCTGTAGGTCTTCCTCATGGTGTACTTTTCACCTTTTGCTCATTTGCAGTGTTCTTATCAGTCTGAGGTAATTTATGCCCTTGCTGGCCATCTGCTTTTCTTGCTTAATTATTTCTTTTACCCTTATCTGTCCTCTCCTGCTGAAGTGTTCCACTAAAGTTTTTCCCATGATTTTGCCACAAACTGAGTTTTGAGGAGCGCTTGCCCTAAAGGGTTGTCTGGATTTACCCCAGAGTACAGCTGAAGGGCTTTCCTCAGTCGTTCCAGCCACTCAGTGGGGCTCTCATCTTTCTTTTGCATTTCATTAAATGCTTTATTGATATTCTGGCCACGGGGTACTGCTTCTCTAATCCCCTGAATTACTATAGTTCTCAGGTCCTGCATATGAGTTTTATGCACCGGATCCTGATTATCCCAATTAGGTCTTTGGAGTGGCCATTTAATATCTGCTTGGGGTCCCTGGGTTTCCTCCCAATCTTTTTCTGACCCACAGACTGGCCAAAAGACATTTTTAGAAATCTTCTTCCCTCCCCATATCTTAGTACAATATTCTATCATTTTCTGCTTATCTTTCCCTAGGGTTCCAGGGAAATATCTCCAATTGTCCAAGATATATGCCAGAGGGGTATTCTTAGGTACAGTGGGTACCCTTCCCATGGGAGTCGAAGGCTTGCTGCCCTTCGCCCCCATCTTCTGGAACATCCACAAACATACACTCACTCGCTCCCCTTGTTCCTGGCCCAGTCCCTCGCGGGAGATGGGAGACGCAGTACTTAAGAGTCCGCACTCGCTTGGTTCAGTATATCGAACCTCTCACTCGTTATATCCCAGGAAACCCAATCCCGCCCGAACGGCAAACCTTGCGAACAAATTCGCAATATACTTATGCGTCCTGCGTCTTCGTCCGGACTCCCGTGCACAGAATTTTTATGGGATTTTACCGGTTTCTCCTTTGCTCATTATTCTAGAATTTAGGTTCGTCGGTAAGGTTGGAGTAAGCTGTTGGTCGCGGGGCCGCGAAATGTCGCGGGGCGCCTCCCCGGAGGACCAAAGCCCACCGTTCCTTATCCGAGTCACGGCACCAGAAATTGTTATAAATTGAGACCACAATGGATCATAATCCAATTAAAATTTTATTAATTATAGCAAGTAGAATATGAGCAAAGACAGCGCTGGACGACAGGGGAGTCTGCGCTCCACCAACTGCCGTACTGAGCAGTTCAAACAGTCCCTTTTTATACATCTTTACTTCCGTGTTCGTGAGGTAGTGGAGTCATGCTTTTGTTGTTAGGGGGGGTCGTTTTCTGCCTCCTGCTGGTCTTCCTCCTTTGTCTCATTGCCCTGTTTCTGTAGGTTCCTGGACACCTGGTGGCATCCTGGACACTTGGCGGTGATCTTATCTTTTCACAAGTGGCATCCTGCACACCTGGCGGTGATCGTATCTTTTCACAAGCGGCATCCTGGACTCCTGGCAGTGATCGTATCTTTTCACAAGCGGCATCCTGGACACCTGGCGGTTATCTTATCTTTTGTTGTCTAATCTTTACATTTACATATGGGCTTAACATAAATTTAAATAAACAATACCCTAGTCCATAGTTTCTTACAGCTCTGAGTTCCTGGGGTTATGGTAGTGTGATCTTATTACGTGTTCAGTGTGTGGGTTTTTTTTGGTTTTTTTGTTTGTTTTTTTTTTTTTTTTTTTTTTTGTGTAGTGTGCCTTTTTTTTCATCTTTTTGGCCTTTGCAGGGTTTGGATGGGTTCCTTTGGTTTTAGGATTTTGGGGTTTTAGTGTTTTTAGGGTTTAGGATTTTTAGGGTTTAGGGTATTTAGGCTTAAGGATGTTTAGGGTTTTTAGGGTTTAGGTTATTTAGGAGTTAGGGTTTTTAGTTTTAAGTGTGATAAGGGGTTAGGATTTCGGTTGTTTAGGGTTTAGGGGTTTTAGGTTTAAGGGTGTTATGTGTTTTTAGGGTTTAGGCTGTTTAGAGTTTTTAAGGGGTTTAGGGTGTTAAGTCTTTTTAGCATTTATGTTGTTTAGGAGTTTTATGGTTTAGGGTTTTGGGGCTTAAGGGTATTTAGGGGTTTTAGGGTTTACAGTTTTTAGGGGTTTTAGGCTTAAGGAGGTTTAGGCGTTTTAGGGTTTAAGTTGTTTAGGTTTTAGGGTTTTTAAGTTTAACTGTGTTTAGGGTTTTTAGGGTTAAGGGTCTCTAAAATTTAGGGGGTTTATGGCTATAGGTTTTTTTGGGGGGGGTTAGGGTTTTAGGGATGTTTAGGGGTTTTAGGGTTACGGATGTTTAGCATTTTAGTATTTAGGTTTTTTTAGGGGTTTTAGGTTTAAGGGTGTTTAGGGGTTTTGGAGTTTAGGGTTTAGGTTATTTATGGTTTTTAGGTTTAAGTGGGTTTAGGGTTGTTAGGTTTAAGGGGGTGTTCAGGGTTTAGGGGTTTTAGGTTTAAGGGTGTTTAATGTTTAGGGGTTTAGTTTTTTTAGGGTTTAGTTTGTTTAAGTTTTAGATTTCTTAGGTTTAAGGGTTTTAAGGGTTTTTAGGGTTTAGCTTGTTTAGGGCTTTAGGATGTTAAGTGTTTTCAGAGTTTAGGTTGTTTAGGGTTTTGGCGTTTTAGGGATTGTAGTGTTTACTTTGTTTAGGTTTTAGGGTTTTTAGGCTTAAGGGTGTTTAGGGTTTAGGTGTTTTAGGGTTTACGTTGTTTAAGATTTTGGGGTTTTAGGTTTAACGATGTTAAGGTTTTTTAGGGTTTAGGTTTAAGGGTTTTAAGGTTTAAGTTGTTTAGGATTTAGAGTTTAGGTTTAAGGGTGTTAAGGGTTTTTAGGGTTTAGGTTTTGGGATTTTTTTAGGGTTAAAGGAGGTTTACGGGTATTAGGGTTTAAGTTGTTTAGGGTTTTAGTGTTTGGGTTGTTTATTGTTTAGTGTTTTTAGGGTTTTGGTTGTTCGATGTTTTTAGTGTTTAGGTTGTTTAGATTTCAGGATTTTTAGGTTTAAAGATGTTTAGGGTTTTTAGGGTTGAGGGTTTTTATGCTTTTTAGGGTTTAGGTTTTTTAGAGTTTCTAGTTTTAAGGGTCTTAAAAATTTAGGGGGTTTAGGGTTTGTGTTTTTTAGGGGGTTTAGAGTTTTTAGGGTTAAGGGTGTATCGGGGGTTAGGGTTTTTAGGCTTAAGGAATTTAGGGTTTAGGGGGGTTAGGTTTAAAGCTGTTGTGGTTTTTTTAGGGTTTATGTTGTTTAGGGCTTTGGGGTTTAGATTGTTTCAGATTTAGGGGGTTTAGGTTTAAGGGTGTTAAGGGTTTTAAAATTGTTTAGGGTTTAGTGGGTTTAGGTCTAAGGGTTTTTAGGGTTTAGGGCTTTTAGGTTTTAGGTTGTTTAGCTTTTAGGGGGTTTAGGTTTAGCGGTGTTAAGGGTTTTAAGGTGTTAAGGGTTATTGGGGTTTAGATAGTTTAAGGTTTTTATGGTTTAGATTTTTTAGGGGTTTGGGGTTTTAGGGTTTAGTTTATTGGATTTTTAGGCTTAAGGGTGTTTATGCTTTAGGCCTTTATGGTTTTTAGGATTTAGGTTGTATTGGATTTAAGGATTCTAGTTTTAAGAGTGTTAAGAATTTTTATAATTTAGGTTTAAGGGTGTTTAGGTTTTAAGGGTTTTTAGGGTTTAGGTTGTTGAGGGTTAGCGCCAAGCGACTGTCGTTACAGAAGACAAAGGGAGAAGGAGAAAGAAGTGTCTGAACTGTCACATTCTTTGGACACCGCCAAGAGTGAGAGCTGTGGGGGCTCCCTGTCTCCCTGTAGAGGATGAAGCTGGGTTAATTAGCATTGATAATATACAGCTGTGGGCTGGCTGGGGGGTGGGTGGGTTGTCTGATGTAGACAAGGTGCAGGTGTGGCTGGTTCTGTTAAGAGGTTGGGCAGCCAATGAAGAGAGAGGAGGAAGAAGCAGAGAGAAGAGAGTGAGCCCTGGGTGAGGAGAGACCAGGAGGATGTAGCAGAGGGACTGGCATGAAGAGTGTGTTGGTATGTGGTGGTAAAAGACCTTGTTGTAGCTTCTAGTTTGGAAAGTGCTGTGACATCTTCTCTCTTGTGTGTCCCAGGCCCTACCTGCCCCTCCTCTGGCCCCATCTCTTACCTGTGCTGCTGTGACCGTTTTGGTGTTGCGGGTTGACTTGGGTTGGACCAAAACTGCTCTTATGTCTCCCCTTCCTCTGCCAGACAGGGGAGAGAAAATACAATGAAAAGTTGGCGAGTCATAGTTGAGGATGGGGAGATCGCTCGGCACTTCTCGTCACGGGTGAAACAGACTGAACTTGGGGAAATGGTTTCAGTCCATTAGCAGGCAAATCAGAGCAGGAGAATGAGAAGCAAAACCAAATCTTCAAAACACCTTACCCTCAGCTTTCGCTTCCATCAGGCTTCGCTTTACTCCCAATTTCCTTGTCTCCCCTCCCCGCTGGGGGACGGCAGTTACAGTCAGTTGATGGATGTCCCATTGATTCTTCTTCTTCCCCTTCCTCAGGGGGAGGTCTTCTCATGCTCTTTCCTGGTTCCAGTGTGGGTCTTTCCCTGGGATGCAGTCCTTTAGGAACAGAGTGCTCTGGCGTGGGACCCCTGCGGGTCCCTGACTGGGATGAAAAACACTTTCAATATGGATACTTCCTCCCTCAGAAAGACAACCATGTGAGCAGAATGTACTACCTGGGACAAATGTCCTTTCCTGAACAGTGGCATGAAGTGGACAGACTATTTTTAACTGTCTGCAGGGTGCTGAAGAATGGCCTCGTGAGGAAGGCAATCTGAGTCCATGGGCTTCAGTGGGCATGGGCTCACACACTGAGAGACATAACCTTGTGCCATGTATTCCTTTGACCAGGTAAAATCCATGGACCATTCCTGAACCGATCCCTTTCTTAATAAACCTCAAACTTGTAAAACAATGACGGTTTTAATAGGCCCCAGGACAAAAGTCAAAGCCATGGTCTTAATTGGTCACTTCACTGAAGAGAGAGACTGTGTTTGTAAGCTCAGTCTGCTTATAGTCACTGGATTTCTCTTCTGCTTTCTTCTCTGAGGCTGGGGTTCTGCTAGAGCTATTTTAGACCAGGTCCATGTGATGCAATGCAGACTCTGATCAAGACCATTCCATGCTCCATGTCTAGAGGTGGTAGCTCACTGTTTGGAGGGAAGAAGGGAGCTTGAAACTTCCTATTGTATCACATAACTGTATTTTTGTTGATAGCCCAAAATATTATTGTTTTATGATCTTCTCCAAATAGAAGAATCCATTACATGTGCCATTTCACCTGTAGCTGGGACTACTTTCATTGCCCTCTCAGTCTTCTGTGCAAGTGCAAGCAGGTGGCCATCCAGTGGGTTAGCACATGGGCGGACGAGAGAGGCTGAAATCTTTGAAGTGGCTTGTTAGGAGCAGGCAAGGCAAGCAAAAGAATTTACAAGTGCTCATGGTGCTGCAGCCAAAGATATATGTCAAAAAATGTCTGGAGACAGGCTGCAGGGCAAGCATGGGACTGCCTTTTCCCATCATACCCAGAGAAGTTACCATAATGTGGGGTTCTGCTCTTCTGGACTGGTGGGATGAAGGTTGGGTATAACCTTGAGAGCTTCCGTGCTGAGGAACTCAGAGGAAGAGTCAGGCACAGAATCTAAAAGAAGTGCAGTCACGGGCATGTCCTTTATGGAAGTGCTCTGAAGACGTTCTCAGACTACAGCACACACAACAATTTGGGAAGCATATGGGAGATGACTCAGAAGGATGCAAATAATAATGTCATTTACCATAAGGAAAGGTGCAATTTCCACATTTCTTTCTCTTCTTTGTTCATTATAGCATTGTAACTATTGCCCGCAGCCTGGGACAAAGGGACCTCTGCATGAACCACGACCTCTCTACCATGTCGGGGTCCCACAGGAAATCGGAATCAAGACGCAGCTGTGGACAAGTGGAACCCGGAAACACACATGCTATCTGTATTCTGTCTTCACCCCACACAGTCAAGAAGAAGGTGCCCGCAGCCATGGGCAAAAGGAGGGCTACAGCACCCACCCTGCCCTTATGCCACCCAGCTCCCACGGGCAGCTCAAAGGTGCCCGCACACACGGACAATGGGAGCACCACAAAACCTGCTGTATCTGTACCCCCTCATCCTACAGACAGGCAGAAGGTGCCCGTGGCCATGGGCAAAGGCAGAGCTCCAGCACCCACTCTATCCTCACCACGTACAGCTCCCACAGGCAGCTTGAAGGTGCCTGCAGCCGTGGACAGAGGGAGAGCTGCAAAACCCAGTGCTTCTCTACTCCATCCAGCTCCCACAGGCAGCTCGAATGTGACTGCAGACACAGACAATGGGACCACCAAAACACACATGGTATTTGTACCCCATTGTCATCCAACAGGCAACAGGAAGGTGGCCACAGCCATGGGCAAAGAGGGCGCCTCACCACCTACCCGATCTACACCCCATCCAGTTCCCACAGGCAGCTCAAAGGTGCCTGCAGGATTGGGCAACGGAGCTTTGCAGCAACCACCACCTCTCTACCATGTCGTGGTCCCACAAGCAGCTGGAAGGAACACAATACCACGGACAAGGGGACCTCTGCAACAGCCACTGTAGCTGTACCCTGTCATCATCCAACAGACAGCAAGAAGTACACACAAGAGCATCTGGAGTTCTAGATGAAATTAAATCATTCTTCTCTTATTCCTTCCAAGTATTTCCAGATCCTTGGATGACAGCGCTACCACACAATGGCACATTCCTGTGGTCTGCCACGACAGGGAGAGAGCTCTCAACACTGCAAAGGACAGATAAGACAGCCCTGCCCCTCTACGCCATCCCGGACTTGCAGGGAGCCTCCCCAAAACATGGGCAAAGGGGGCTCCACAAAATTCTCCCCTTCTCTTATTCCTTCCAAGTATTTTCAGATCCTTCTCTTTACACTGAACAGAGCCATTCGTATTCAGTGTTCAGCAGTACCTCATACACAAGTTGGCCTTATTCCAACTTTGATACTTTCTTAAGATAATTGGACAGTAAAGTACAAAGTTTTGCTCCTTAGAGGCAGGTGCCGAGAAACACCATTATCTTCATGGAGTCCTGACAGAATTCTGTTACAGATACCGCTTAAATATTTTTCCTGAACACCAAGGGTGCCTGAGAAGACAGTCCAGGCTGTGGGACCTATGGCAATTTGGAAGGACAGCAACACAGAGAGAATTGTTTGTCCATTTCTGTACCTCACAAGCACTAGGAATTAATGAATTCCCTATTTAGGGAATTAAGTTGTAAATGAAGGATTAGACTGAAATAATTCAGGACATTTCCTTCAAAGACCAAAGTATTCCTTTAATAAATCGCTACTGGTTTATATTACCCAACACAAATACATCTGGAGCTAGATTTATTAATATGACATTAAAACAAGCAAAGTTCACAAAAGTGTAGCGCTTTGGCAAGGTCTCAAAAAAACGTTGGCTCAGGGGACCAGATGGGCTGCTTATCAGTTCTTAGAGGACCATTTCTTCCCATTTATCATCATGGAGCATGGCCATGGAGTCTACACTCGCTTCACCTTCCATGGTATGTTGCAGGGAGTTGTTGTGTCAGTGGATTCCTCGCATGACTGCTGCAGCCGTGTGCCATCCTCAGAGCTCTTTGGTTTTATACTTTTACTTTATAGGTGAACAGTGCTATGTTTTTCATATAACCCTTAATTTTCAGATGCAAACTTTAATTTTTCTAATAATTCCACATCTGGTCCCCCCAAAAAGGGTAGTGATACTCCCTGCTCACACAGACTGGCTCGCCTGTACTGGTAAAGCTCTGGGGCAATTGGGAACAAACCCTGCAGGAACCAGAATGGGGGAAGCTGGGGGTGCACGAAGCCACATGGTGAGCAGAGGTGGTACAGCAAAATGACTGCACAGCAGGCAGAGGTTTGTGGAATGTCGCCAGAGCTCCAGTGGGAAAGGGGAGTCTATGTCCACGGTGAGTTCTTTTTTATGTTCATGGCATAAACAGCCTTGGGGGGGAGCTGGCTTAAGATGGCACTTTAATTTACAATTATTAGCTTTGCAACCTCAGTGCCTTGCTTTTGACGGGTTTTACTTTTTATGTGCTAAAATGGTCAAAGGGTCCTGATTTTATTCTAGCAAAGTCCGTATCCTTCATACGAGGAGATGTAAGACATATGCAGTACTCAGGGACCCAGGTCAGTAAAGGGGAGTCAGAGGTCTCGGGAATACAGCCTATTAAACCCTGTTCCACAGGCAGTAACGTAACATTTGAAAACCGAACGGCAAGTCAGGAAGATCCTTTCATGCTGTGGCAGGTTGCTTGTGTGAGGCTTTTATTGTCTGCTCAGGCTGCTGGAGTAAATTTCCAATAATAGGACCTATTCTTGTAGCTGGGAGAATATACTTGTTCTAAGAAATACTCAACTTAAAAAAGATCCCTACCTATAGACTGTAGGAAGCTCATTAGTAAAGGGAAAGAAACTACCAATATCCAGGATACCCAGGCTTTGATCAGTTTTAACAGTCTGGGAATTTTACTGCCTCTGCCGTTCATTTCAGCTGTGTTTTGTGTGCCAGGCATTTGAAAGCAAGTGCCACAAAAGTAAAAGGTAAAAGAGATAATATCGGAAAAGTCTGATCAATTCCATGTCTGCCTTTCTGAGCAGAAGACTGAATATGCCATAAATTAAACTTGACTGGATACCAATGCTGCTAGTTCTAGATGAACAGATGAGAAATTTGCTACAACAGCTTTCCTTCTGGTGCTGCCTAATTTAAATTAATTGCCTGTCTGTGAGTTCAAATCAAAAATTAAGGATCAGACTAAGCCTGTAGTATCAACATTGCACCTAACCGTTTAATCCTGGAAATTGTTCTTCCAGAGCTCGGCTTCCAAGGACAACTGCTATGAGGTTCTGTGTGGGTTGCGTTTCCAAAGCAAACATTGCCCTCTCTCCACTTCAGCACCTTCCCTTATGGAGACAGTGAGCTGCAGCATCATGTGTCTCTCCCCCACTGATAACGACTTGCTCTCCCAGCAGAGCCATCCTTTTATTTTATGCTGATGGTCCCAGTGCTTTGATGGTAACAGTGTGGTCCTGCTCACAGCTGTGCACAGCCCCAGCCCTGCTATTCAAAAGCCGTCCAGAGCTTGTAGGCAGAAAAGCACCATTTGTTTATATATAAGGAGAGTTTATGTATTCTGGAAATTAGTTTCATTTTAGGCTATTTCCCCAAGATACAGGGAAGAGGAATGAAGGGGGACTAATTTCTGGTCAATAAGCCTCAATAACAGGTAGAGTCACCGACTCGCAGAAACGCTCGGTGCTTTTGGGATACTGCTCCTCCTGCCTGGATTCTGAATTAGAGTCTACACAGAAGAAACACAATGCTTAGTGGAACTCCAGGCAAAGAATTTCATGCTATATTCTCAAAAGACACATAGTGAGGTTACCCAGAGCATGAATGCTTTTCAAGCATTTCAGTCTTTGGGAAAAACTTTGGTTGAGACCCTCTTCTTGCATCACAAACCTGGTTGTACTGTTTCTTTGCTCCAACATCTGCAAAATACTTGCATCTACCTATGTTCCTCCAGGCAGTCCAGCTGGGGAGTTCCATTCTTTTCCTATTTCTCTTGCATTGCAATTCCCTTCCACCTCTGAGTACAGGCACCAGTGGCAGGTGCAGTGCAGGTAACAGCCCCGCAAGGTCTCATGAAGATGTTAGCTAATGCTTTGCTTCTTCTTGTACATTAACGGGCCAGAAATTCCATTATTTCTGACTTCTTTCTGCCATCTTTGTGCTCCCACTGTTCCTTTTATTCCAGCATCTCCCTCTACCTTTTATACATGTTCAGGTATTAATGTTCTGGGTGCTGACAAGGCTCAGATTCACCTGATCCACGAAGAATTCTCTGAACTAGCTTGAGGGGAAAATCCCATCATTCCCATGTCTGTATGTGCAAAAGGTACATAGACTCTTCTCTGCCTCATCCAGCTGGTTTAAAATCTTTCTGCGTCAAACTCAGCCACTTGTGTGCTACACAGAAGAGAGCTTGATGGGTAGAAATGCATTTTACAGCTTTCTCTGACACCTTGTCATGATTTAATTCTGAAGTTTGGTTTCAAAATGAGGATTTCCTGGGGTTTGTCATCCATATTCTCATGTTCTGAGCAGCCACTGATGGGAGTTTCAGAGATTATTTCAGAGATATTTCCAGAGATTAGCCTAGGAATGGTGCGTCTTTATACCAAATGGGGCATATTTATGGAGCACGTTTGTAGAGAGAACATATTTGCACTGAAGCAGCTCATCCACCCGTAAGGCATTGCGTTGTCATAGCCATCCTGCATGAATTCAGGGCAGTGAAATCCAGGGCTGGGGTGACGATGCTGATTAAAGACAGCTCAGCATGGTTGATGGGGGAATGCTTTTCACTAGTGATGTGGTTTTTCTCAGGTACAGATTTGATTTAATAGGTAAGGGATCTGAATAAGGTGGTTGTGACTTTGATGCAGTGTACAGCATCTGGTTTGTTGGGTCAATAATCTGCAAGGTTTAACTCAGTAACAAATTGCAGCTTTCATCAGCTCCAGAAATAAAACAAGGTGGTGTCCAAAAGCTCTCTGCCTGCCGTGTTCTTCATCAGTTATTACATTGTTCGGGTGATCTAAGCTTCTGCCTTGTGACTCGTTCCTTGAAGTGCCACTGTCAAAAGCAGGCACTTAATGCAAGGCGGGACTATGTGAGATTTGCTAGTCAGCAATTCTGTCTGGAAAAGCTTCGTCTCCACAAGCAGTGCAGTTTATTGATACTCCTTCTCAGAATATCAATAAACACGCCCTGCTGAAAAGGTGTTCCAAAAAATAGATACACCTGTGGCTTTCTCAGGTGCCTGGTCCTACATTCCTTACTAAGGAAGAATTTGGATTTGATAGCAATGTGTTTTGATATAGACTTACTTGATCTGAAAAGTAGTTTAATTTCATTAGAATATAACTTTAATAGCTTTTATTGGATCAGTTAGAGGCATCCACAGCTGTTTGTTGGACAGAACCTCTGATTTCTCTCAACACCAGCAGCTCGTCTTTGCAGGCACAACTGAGCACAGATATTTCTAAATACTAGTCTGTAATTGCAAAGCTTGCCCAAAGCCCAGTGCAGTGGAGATCTGTTCCGTTATTGCCACCCAAATTTTCACAGTACTGGCACACAGAAAGTGTAACACATTTGGAAGATCTGGCAAGTGCCAGAGCTTTCCACTCAAAGACCATCCAGCCGTCTTCAACAATATTCCAGCCAAAATGGTTTTAGCGGGGCTTTGACATTTGAAAGCATTTGCATTTTCTTGACAAGTAAAAGGTGTTGACAAAGGAATACTCTGAATATTGATGAAAATGAAGATGATGAGTCAAAAAGCATACTTTTATGGGGTGCATTGACTCCTAGCAGACAAGTAGGAGAGTTTTTACCTGAAGGTCGTGCCTGATTTGTGAGATTATGGAACTGAACAAATTCCCTTCATTTTTTATAAATTATCTCTCTTATATGTTCATTGTAACCTGATATGGTATTTTCCACAAATGGGACTGGTATTGGAAAAATAATAGTCACGCTAAATAGTGGCTAAGTCTCCCTGCATTTGAAGAGACCTAAATGTTCTACAGTTAAACAATGCACAGTGCATGCAGAAATTAAACAAAAGTAGCTGGAAGTGGTAAGTATGGAGAAAATCAAATTCACTGGAGAAAATTCAGAGATGAAGACAAACGAAATCTGAGTGGAAGACATGTATTTTCTTTATACTCCCCCCCTCCCCCCATTTTATCTTAGTGCCGGGGCACGAGCATGTTGCATTATTCTAGGAGAGAATCCAAACAGACAAACATTGTACTGAGCTGCAAGTAGGAAACCGGGGGTGGAGGGTGATTTGATTTCCAGATTGAAAGTCCAAGAAATTTATAAATGTAAATGCGGTGAGGGGAAACTGAGAGCAGGACCCAGCGGTGAAGCCCAGGGCAAGGGGCACTGCCGGCAGGCGCAGGGAGGTGGTCCTTGCCCCCTGCCCTGTCCTGCTCGGGGCTCCCCCGGGCGGGGCAGGCCCGGCCATACTGGAGAGGGCCCCGGCCCCGCCCCCGCAGGCCCCGCCCACTTTCCGTTGGGCTCAGACCGTTGGTCACGGGGAGCCCACGGCCACCACAGGCAGCAGGGCAGAGCTGTGCTGGCACGCAGCGGCGCTGGCAGGAGGCAGCCTCTGGCCCAGGAGCGCTGCCACAGCACCAGCACCCTGCTCCCCAGCCTCCCCGTCGCCGGCTGGGCCCCCTCCTCGGTGCACGGCCAGGGCCCTCCTCTCCCAGGCAGGATGGGCCAGGCCTGCTGCTGCTGCAGCTCCAGGTGGGCTCCCCCCGGGCTCGGGGACACGCGGGCACAGCTGGGCCACGCAGCACTGGCGTTGCTCATGCCTGCCGCACTCTGCTCTGCAGGGAGGCTCTCAGCGACGCCGAGCCGGTGCTGAGCGCAGACGTGCGGCTGACCCGGGGCCACAAGAGGAGCGAGAGGCGCCTGCTCCTCCTCCACAAGGAACTGGTGGTCGCCAAGTTGCGGTAAGACCCTCAGAGCCCAGATCCTTCCCCCCAGCCCCGGCCCAGGGACACCCTGGCACCAGCCCCAGGCCCCGGCCCCTCGGTGCTGGAGGCACCCATGTCCGTCCCAAGGGCAGGTGGGGGACAGGGCTCTGCGCGTGGGGACCCAGCCCAAGGAGCCCCCCTCCAGCTCAGTGCCCGCCTCTGCTCTCTGCAGACATGGAACCAGCCTGCGCCCACAGCTCCGCCTGGTGCTGGACCAGCTGTGGGTGCTCAGCAGCAGGAAACAGGCAGCGGGACACAAAGAAGAGGAAGGCACCGATGAGGGCAGGACCTCCCTCATCTTCACTTGGTCCACTGGCTTCTGCATTGATGACTTTGGGTGAGTTGTGGCACCACATCCCATGGCCAGGCAGGAGAGGTTCCCAACCGTGCCCATGCCACCCTGTGAATGGCCTCTGCCCCCCCTCCTGGGCAGGGAGCAGGCAGCTCATCGGAGGGAGGGATTGATGGGGGGGCCTTTCCCCATCCTACATCGTCTGGCCACCTTTTGGTCCCCAGAAGGGAAGGACAAAAGCAGCTGCGTGGGCAGGATGGCAGGACACAGGGAGCCAGGGCTTGGGCAGCACCTCTGCCCTGCCCCACAGGGCTCCATCCTGCCCCTGTGTCCTTGCCCACGGGGTAGGGCTGTGCAGGCACCCACCTCTGCCCATGGGCTGGGGGCTGTAGGGCCTGACGCTGTGTCTCCTCTCTTTCTGCAGTTCCTGGGCACTGAAGGAGCAGTGGGTGGGCACACTGCTCAGGTAAGCCAGGGGGATGCTCCCAGCTGGCCAGGGGAACATAGATCCCCAGCTCTCGGGCAGAGCTGCCGAACAAGGGAGAAGAGGCAGCCTGGGGCTCACCCAGCTCTTTCCCTGTGCCTTTCCCACTGCATAGGGCATCAGAAGGACCCAAGAGAGCCTGAGTCACTCATGTGGCATCGCTCAGACTCCTGGAGAAGGAGCTAAGCTGCCGCTGTGCCATGAGTGTCACTCTGGTCTGGGCTCTGTCCCTGAGCAGTGGTCCTCTAGCTGAGCATCAGAGCCATCACTGCTCACCTTCTTCCCATCCTTCTCTCTTCCCCAGTGGAGGACATTTAGCACCAGGAACCTGGAGAAGCTGGTGGAGGGGCAGGCAAGGGTGAGGATGGCTGCCTTTCACCCACCTCTGGCTGTGCTGTGGTGCCAGGGATGTGCGTTGAGGGGGATGGGCTTGTGCAGGAGAGAGGGAGGGAGTGTCCCACAGTGCCTCTTGGCCAGTGGAAGGGGTTGGGGAGCCACCAGGAACACTGGCATGGCCTTGCTGGTGACACTGGGAGAAACCCTGCCACATGGGGCAGAGAGCCCAGGAAGGCAGAGGCTCCCAGCTCTGCCGCGCTCAGACTCTCGGTGCTGGGTGGCTGCTCACTGGTGGCCCTTTCCTCTGTGGGGCTACTCTGCTAAGCACTGCTGTGTTCTTGCAGACTGATGCCAAGCAAGGGCCTCCCACGGAATCATCGAGCATCAGAGAGGGACTTTGTCGCTCACCAGGTGAGTTTTGGAACAAAAGGCCACCTCCTGCAAGCGGTTGATCTATGCTCACTTGTCCCCTGAGTGTCGCCATGCAGGTTGGGCAGCCCAAGGAAGGAAGTCACCTGGATGAACAAGGACACCCGCTGGGCAGTGGCTGCTGCATGTGGCTCTGTGGGGACACAAAGCTTCTGCCACTGTTGTGGTGGCACGCTGGATCTCGGGAGCATCCCAGCCACTAAACCAGAGCCACAGTTGCAGCTGCTGGCTCCCTGCCCGTCCTGCCGCACTGCTCAGCACTGGGCAGCTGGCCAGGCAGGCTCCAGGAGCGCTGGCCTGAGGGTCTCCATTGATGGGCTCTGGCTCTGTCTTCCTTTGCAGCAGGAGGGAGCAGCAGCAGCATGAATAGGAGGAGGGGGCTGCCCTGGCCCTTCGCTCTGCAGCAGAGCGTGGCTACTGCCCAGGCACCAGGGCAGGCGGGCTCCGGCTGCAGCAGGGCGCTCTTTGGGCAGCCCCTGGCAGCCCTCGGTGGGGAGGACAACACGCTGCCCCAGCCCATCCAGGTAAGCCAGCCTGGACACCGGGTCCCCAGCCCTCCCCCTGGATTTTCCGTAGAGATGGTGGGTGTCCCAGGGCTCCAGGGACAGGGGACTGGGCTCTGCACCCACAGCAAGGAGCCAGCCCTGAGGCAGTGCTCTGGCCACCACTGCTGAAAGGCAGCTCCTCCGCCAAGCAACTGTCCTCCCGCCTCTCCTGCAGGAGCTGCTGGCTGCCCTGTGGCAGGAAGGACCATCAACAGAGGGGATATTCCACCTGTCTGACAGCGGGACAGCAGTTCGGGAGCTGCGGGAGGCCCTGGACCGTGGCGCAGATGTCGACCTGGCCAGCCAGCCTGTGCTGCTGCTCACTGTCATCTTGAAGGTGAGCACTTCTGAGCTGCAGCTGGTGGAGCTCCAGGCTGGCCTGCAGCGTTCAAAGGCTCACCTGGAGTCCTTGGCATTGCAGGACTTCCTCTGAAACATTCCTGGCAGGCTCCTTGTGAGCAACCTCTATGAGGACTGGATGGCAGCCATGCAGAAGACCAGCGGGGAGGAGAACATGGAAGAGCTGAAAGCAGCCTGCCTGGTGAGCAAGCAGGAGCCCTGACCTCTGGCTGAGAGCACCTGCAAGGCTGTGCGACGTGACCACTGGCTCTCGCCCACCTTGGGCAAGGCTGAGGGATGGCTGTGGGCAACATGTGCCTTGTCAGACTTCTGTTCCTCTTCTCTCAGGGTGGCCAAGAAGTTGCCTGTGACCAATCTGCTCCTTCTGAAGCAGCTGCTGGCTCTCCTCCAGCATATCGGCTGCAATGCAGCCAGCAGCAAGATGAGCTGCAGCAACCTGGCTGTCTGTGTTGGGCCCAACGCTGGGCCCACCTGACGAGGGCCTGCTCCCACTGGAGGCAATGCTGGAGGTCACTGGGAAGGTACTGGTGCTGTAGTGAGCTGCAGAGCTGCAGCCTTCGCGGCGCCTCTGGGCTTGGCTGCACAGAGGTCTCCGGATGCCTCCTCCCTTGGGCAGATGCTGCTGGGGTGGCTGCCTGCAAGAGCAGCCCCACAGCCACCGCCTTCTGCGCAGAGGCAAGGCGCAGGAGAGGCAGGGGCTGCTTGGTCATTTTCAGGCAGCTGGGTTGACACCAGGGCTTTGACGTGTGCAGGTGAAGGTGCCGGTGGAGTTTCTGGTGGAGAACTGCGGCAAAATCTTTGGGGAGGAGACAAGTGACCCGCCATGCCCAGCAGCCGAGGAGTGGCTGCTAAGCAGAGATCCAGAGGTAAGAGGCAGTGGGGCTGAGGGTTGTCACTGATTGGGGCTTGGGATGCCAAACCCTCAGCGTTGTTTCTGGCGGGGATGGGCATCGTGTGTGGTCTTCTCAGCCCTGCTTGTCTCATGGCCTCTCTTTGCCCCTGCCTCTTGGGGCATGAACACTTTGCTCAGCAAGATGAGCTGAGGCCTGCAGACAGGGCACGGGAGGGCTGAAAACAGAAGTGGTGGAGGGCTGCAGGTGGGGTTTGCTTGAGCTGGTTTTTACCTCCAAGGACTCACTGTGATGCATGGGCTTTATCTTTCTAGAGCTGCATTTGGAAGAGCCAAGCGTTTGTGCAGTCGCAGAGGATACCAAGCATGCGACAGAAGCCTTGCCGCACACATCCCCCTCTCTGCTCAGGGTCCTCGAAGAAGCTGAGGGAGATACGGTGGTGGAGTCTGCAATGGGAGAGGTATGTCAGCCCCCCAGCCACGGTGACAGCCTGTCTGCTGTAGGAGGGCAGTTTCTGATGAGGCCATGTTGCTGCTGTGCCTGTGCCTGGCAGCAGAGCCGGGCTGTGTTTGGGCTTTTCCTCCAGCCCCTCAAGGCTGATGCGTAGGAAGGGAAAGTAGCAAGATGATTCCCAAATGCACTAGGCATGTGCTTGATCAAACAAAAGGCCCACAAAATAGCTACAAAACGACAGAGGGGGGTCGCTGCCAAGCTCAGAGGGGTTTTGCCCGCATCCTACTTTGTTAGAGCTTCATCGAGTCTAGGGCGGGTGGGGTGGGGTGGGGTGGGGTGGGAGGTGGGGTGGGGGGGGCGTGGGGGAGCAGATGACTGTGCCCTGTGGCTGATGCAAACCAGCCAAAGGGATCTCCTCTGGAGAGCTGGAGAGCTAAGGGAGCAGTTTGGCCAGCAGTTGCTTCCAACTCCAGATCGTCTCTTGCCACCTGCCAACTGCAACATTTATCTTGTAGGCACCTCCAGCTTTGCCTCCAACTGCCCTCAAGAGTGCAGCAAGCCCCCTGGGGTGTCCAGTCGATCTGGCCAGCCTTTCAGAGGACAGAAGGTAAAATGGAATCACTTTGGTTAAAATCAGAATGGACTCCAGTGGATGGTGGCTTTCCCCCTAACTAATTCCACTGTGGGATGGAAAGGTTTGCAGGCTCTCTCCAGAACAAGAAACAAAGAACAAACAGAAGGCAGCCAAAGAGAAAAGAGCCCTAGGGAGAGGACAGTGAAAGCTGCACAGAAAAGAAGAGGAAGAAGAAAGAAAAAGTGTTTGGGGCTGCACCTGTGCAAAGATGCAGGAACGTGCAGAAGGTGAGGAAGCCCAGGTGTGTACCAAGCGCTGCACCCATCTTTCCCAACTCTCAGCACTCATCTGCGTCAGTGCAACTTGCTGGCAAGGGAGGGCGAGGGATGGTGCTGGGCAGGGTTTGGAACGAGCTCCGTGGCAGCTGCCCAGGGGCTCCCCACGGAGCCCTGCTTCATGGCACAGGGGCACTATGCATCTCTGCTCCCACGCAGGCCTCTAAGGGCATTCCCCATGGGGACAAGGCACCAGAGACACCCCTTAGCTGATGGCAGCAACAGCTCTCCTGGGCCACGAAGAGTTCCTGCTGAATGCTGTTCCCCACACAAAGGGGAACAAAGTCCTGCCTCTTCCTGCTTTCAGGGAGTTAGCAGAGCTTTCTGACTCTCTCATTGCAGGTGCTGGTTCGTTTTCAGCAGCTGAACCACTCTGTCTGCTGGGCCCCCGCAACCATTATTACCAATAAAACATGCTTTTCTCTCTTGTGCCTGTGCCTGCCATGGGACTTTCTGGCATGGGGAGCTGTTATCTGGGGATGAATCCTCAGGGAGGAGTTTGGCATGGTCCCTTCTACCAGTGACTTTTCCGTTGGGCATTAGGGCTGCGTTGAGGTGCTTTAGGTGCGAAACCAGAGCACAATATCACACGGGAGGGTGGCAACTGGAAGGGACCCATGGAGAACAACTGGTCCAACATCTGCTCAAGGAAGTTGCCTGGGACCACATCCCGGCGAGGTTTGGGTATCTCTGTGCAGCAGCGCCATGAGATCAGAGCAAGGACAAGGCAGAGGCAGGCCACGGTGGCCAGGAAGGACTAAAGGTGCTGATGCCATCAGCTGCAGCTTGCTGTCCCCTGCAGCCACCCTCCTGGCACAGTGCTTGATGGCCACTTTCCTTAGACCCCCTGAGTTCATGGCAATGGTGGAGATTAACTGCCATGCCAAACGGTATAGTATCAGGTCACTAACAAGCTAACTCTTGGTTTAAATCACACCAACTATCTATTAAAGGTTATCTGAATCCCAGAGAACTAACAAGGGGGGAAAAAAATCCCCCAGAAAATACTACATATGCTCCCTTTTTCACTTCCAAAGGACGCCGGGTTTGCATTATAGGTTGCAGTCCACACCTCACCCAGTGCATTTGCAAGACGCCATCTGGGAAGCCAGAACACCTGCCCCCTCCTACCCCGAGGTGGCTGCCAAAGCAGCAGCACGGCAAGGATAGCAAGCTCCCCATCGGGCCACCTGTACCTGCCAAACCTCTGGCTGAGCACTTGCCATGATACCAAAAAACGGGCCAAAAGAAAACCCTGGTGACTTCCTTTTGTAAGTTTAGAAGGCAAGCATTCTTTATTGCAGCACTGGGCACACGGAGATTAGCATCTCAAATCACGTGCAGCCACCTGAACAGCCTTCTGCAATTCATTACAACAAAACATACATATTCATCACATTTCTCCAAAATATAAGGCACATTATAACTACTTCCTCAAAATCGTTTAGATCTGCATAAGACACTTGCGTATGTCACTTTGCTCCTGGGGGCCTTTCTTGGGGTCTCTCAAGACTGCTGGCGGTCAGCAAGCTCCTGAACTCCAGCTGAACTTTCTTGGGGAACGTGTGCTCTACTTGTTCCTATAGAACTTCATTTATTCTCTGTGCTGTATTGAAGGCAACACACCGTTACCCCACTACCCTCATCTATTGGTATAGCCCAGGTGCCTCAGAAAGCTTGCCACCCCTTACTGAGCTTATTCAATAGGCCGAGTTAATCACTGCTTTAGTTGCAGCCTCTCCTAGTGATTCTTTATAACTTAATCCCATCAGCGAGGAGAAGCGTCCACCTGTGCCACTGAAGGCAGCAGCCTGGAGTCACCAGGCTGCTCCCTAATGGAAGCAATCCTGACTGCCTGGATCTCGCCGCTGAGAGGCTGTATTTAAAAAATGAAGTGTTTTCCAGCAAGGGAAACAAGGCTTGAGCACTCATACTCCAACTGGTGACTCTCCCAGGCAGCTGCATATTGCCAGTCCCTCAGCAGGACAGGTGTAGCCAGGGCCCTGCCGGAGCCAGCAGCAAAACACGGTAGCCCTATTCCTGCAGGAACTATGAACGCCGGGGCGGCTCCAGGGGGCTCTACGAGTCGGGGTGTCTGGTGCCTGTGCCCAGGACACCTGCCGGCACCTCTTTCCCTCCTTAGCTCTCGGCTCACCCCCAGGGCTGCCCCGGCCGGGCCTGACTCCAGCTGCCCCGGGGGCCTGGCACACCAGGGGGCTGGAGCCTCCCCACAGAACCCCCGGGGCAGCCAGCAGGCAGCAGACACCCCTGCGCTGGCCTAAGGGCCTCCCACAGCCGGCCACAGGTACCCTCAGCCGGGCCACAACCCCAGCATGTGCCTGACCAGCCCAACATGGCTGCCAAGAGGCTGAGGGTAAGAAATGGCAGCTGCCAGCATGCCCTGGGAACAATATGGCTGCCAGCGGCCCTGGGCCTACAGCTCCCAGCATGCCCTGGGAAAAACCCAGCCATGGGGCAGCCCTGGGCCTACAACTCCCAGCATGCCCTGGGAACAACCTGGCCGTGGGATGGCCCCAGGCCTACAGCTCCCAACATGCCCTGGGAACAACATGGATGTGGGACAGCCCCGGGCCTACAGCTCCCAGCATGCCCTGGGAACAACATGGCTGCCAGCAGCCCCGGGCCTACAGCTCCCAGCATGCCCTGGGAAAAACCCAGCCATGGGGCAGCCCTGGGCCTACAACTCCCAGCATGCCCTGGGAACAACCTGGCCGTGGGATGGCCCCAGGCCTACAGCTCCCAGCATGCCCTGGGAAAAACCTGGCTGCCAGAAGCCCCGGGCCTACAGCTCCCAGCATGCCCTGGGAACAACATGGCTGCCAGCAGCCCCGGGCCTACAGCTCCCAGCATGCCCTGGGAACAACATGGCTGCCAGCAGCCCCGGGCCTACAGCTCCCAGCATGCCCTGGGAACAACATGGCTGCCAGCAGCCCCGGGCCTACAGCTCCCAGCATGCCCTGGGAACAACATGGCCATGGGGCAGCTCTGGGCCTACAGCTCCCAGCACGCCCTGGGAACAACCTGGCCATGGGGCAGCCCCAGGCCTACAGCTCCCAGCATGCCCTGGGAACAACCTTGCTGCTAGCAGCCCCAGGCCTACAGCTCCCAGCATGCCCTGGGAACAACCTTGCTGCCAGCAGCCCCAGGCCTACAGCTCCCAGCATGCCCTGGGAACAACCTGGCTGCCAGCAGCCCCAGGACTACAGCTCCCAGCATGCCCCGGGGCACACCTTCTCCCAGCAGGCCATGGGACATCCCTGCCCTGCAGTCGGGCCCTGTGGCTCTGCAGGCCTGGGGCCATTGCCTGGGGCAGGGACGAGGGGAAGGGAGGCACTGAGTGGCAGGGAGAGGTGAGTCAAGGTGGAGGGGTGGCTGGAGAGGGACAGGAGGCAGCCAGAGGGGCAGGGAGAGCGGGAGGGGCTGGGCAGGGATGGAGAAAGGACAGGGACTGGTGAGGAGCGGGCAGAGGGATGGAGAGGGACAGAGACAGAGAGGCAGGGGGGTGCCACAGATAATGCAGGATCAGCAGCAGAAGAGAGGGACAGGGAGAGGAGCGGAGGGGCAGGAAGGAGGACAGAGGGACAGACCAGCACAGGCAGGGTGAGGGGACAGGATGAGCAGGCTGTGTCTTTGGCAGTGGGCGGCAAAGCTGCTTCTGTGGGTCTTTCCTTTCCCCCTCTGCCCTTATCCCCTCCCCACCCTTCCCCTTGGTGAGTCTGTGTCTGTGGTGTGCCTGCTCCGGTGAAAGGAGCTCCTGCACCAGCCTGAGGGCAAAAGAAGAGGGGCAAGGAGTGAGCTGTCACAGTCCTTAGTTTGCAGGTTTAATGTATTGTCCCTGTTCAGAAAACACAGTGTGTATGTGTGTCAGTGGTGCCGGCAGATTTTTATTCTTTACAGCAATTTCTTTAAATACCAGACTTCATGCAGAAGGTTCACACTGTGCTTCTAGTAAAACGGAATTGCTTTTATGCATGCTGTGCTTCTAGTAAATGGAATTGCTTTTATGAATGCTGCAGTCTGGAGGTGGCAAGTGTCAGGTTAGAGATGAAGATGGAAATGAAAGCAAGTGACGCACATGCAGTGGTGATCCTGCGACAAGCATGCTGTATATTGACCTTGGAGAACGCTGCAGGGACTCTCAGAAGTCAAGGTTTTCAGTGCTGTTTCTGTATTTAATACCCAAGGGATGGTTTCCCTCTGTGTGCGTTTCTGTGCAGGCATGTGCATGGAACATAGGTGTGTCTCTGTGCCATAAGTGGGACTGATGGCAGCTTTTGATTTCATTCCAACTCAAAAGTAAAGAAAGACTGTACCTGCAAAAGAATTCAAACAGCCGTCTTTCTTTCCCAGAGCAAGCATAGAAGTGTGGGGGAGCGGTTTACAGGTTCAGAACTTGAGCCTGCTCTGGATGGTAAACCCTCAGGAGAGGAAAGAGAAGCCCCACTTTTTTAACTACAGCTCTGCTTCCCTTAATGTGTCTTCTTGTTAGATTGTGTCGGTGGTCAGTTTAAAAGGACATGATTAAACTGTGCTTGTTTATCAAGATATTTGAGGGTTATTTACTGTCTTAAATCCCCTTATGAGTGGGGCACTCTGTTGCCCTGTGGGCAGTACAATGTCGTGACTGGTAATTTTCCTTTTCTTCCCTAGTGTACGGATGCATTTATGAAGGCAAGTGTTGGGTCTTATTGGCGCCGCACAAGAAACCAACATGTGAAACCCAGACATTCACTGTTAGAAACAGGAAGAAGCTATGGGCCCTTGCTTCAGATTCTGCAAAAGATGTACCAAGGCTGAGGAAAGTGGCAAAAAGGGAAGAAATGCCGTAGCATAACTTTGGGATGGCAGGTGAGGTTTCCATCAGTGTTCCTCAAACGTAGCAGCCTCATTTTGTTTGCGGATGTGGTGTTGGACTCAAAATGCGAGACTAGTGTCCTTTATTGCGGGTGGTAGTGTAGCGCACGTACCTTTCATGTTCCAGGTGAAGTTGCCAAGGCTCTCGTTAAACTTCTGCAGAACCACCTCAAATTTTCCTTAGTGCGTCATTTCCTTCAACAGTCAAGTCCAGGTCTGTGGCATACAATAACCCCTACCCCATTTGGGATCTGGATGTGGTTGATTTTTAATTCAGATTTATCTGCTGTTAGAGATTTTCAGGTTTTGGTCCAAATAGGGAAATGCTGATTGTATGCATTCTTTTGCTTTTTCATAGTGTTGTTCCGTGTTTAGTCATTTGTTCCTTACCAAAATAGTGTATGGGTGTCTATGAAGCTGGAGGTGTTTATGTTCTTGTGGCTGAATGTAGCAGTGGAGCTATCTTGCTGTATTTAAATCAAGAGGAGTGTAATGTAACTTTACTTAAAATCTGGTCTTGGTAGGCAGATCCTACCCTGATAAGCATTAAAAAATATATATATATATATACAAATCTGTGAAGAGGTATAGGTGGAGCACCTGAACTGGTGAAAGGCAGCAATTCTCTCGCTGATATCCACACATTGCAGAACTGTTGCCAGCATGACCTTGAAATAGTGAGCCATTAATGTTAACTACTAGCAGCTTGTGAACCTATCAGTCAAGGTAGAAAATAATGTCCCACTGCCACCTTTTTTAATTTTTTTTTTATGTTTTAAAGTTTCTGATTTGATACTTTCTGATGTATTTGAAACCTGTGTCATTATCCTATGTAGTTTGTGACAAGTGTGTGGCAGATGGGCCTTTACTGCTTGGAGAGGTGGTGAGATGGAGAGTGGAGAATGGTTTTATGGCGCAAGTGTAAAAGTATAAAAAGGGATTAAGAGGCTTGTGTACCTTGCTGCCAGTTCAGTGGCATGAGAATTCCTGTAATGACAAATTCCTTCTGGCTGAGTTTCCACCCAGGGCAACACTAGCAACGGATGTCGTTCCCAAATGGTGAGGTGGTTGTAAGCTTCATCAGTAGTAGAAGCTGTGGAGAAAGTCACGAATCATCTGCCGTTCTGCAAGTCAAGTGCTTGGCTCTTTTGTCACTAGCGTTGATTTAAGGGTACATTGCTTATAAATAGCACTTGACCTTTGTAATTCTTCATACTGCTAAGTTCTCGGTGCCATCAGAGAACCATTGTGCTGTGAAGGCCCTGTAAACATACGGCAATGTTTGTGTTTATCCATTTTGGCCTCCCTTAGGTGGATTATTTTGTAATTTGAAACCTTAGTGGCAGGATTTGGGGCTTTATCCTGATCAGCCATCTAAGGGCCAGCTTTCAGCTGCAGCTGCAGCATAAGTATTCAGGTGGTTTGAGCACCAAATGAAACTTCCACTTGGCTGTCATTTTGGCTTTTCCCTTCCTCTTAATTTTTATATTTTAATAAAGAGTTTTAAATATTTGGCTTCCTTACAGAAAAAAAAACCAACCAGTGCTATCCTTGTCCTGTTATGATAAGGCCCTAATCTGGAGGGCAGAAAGCTGAGACCACCAGGAAGACGTTGAGAGGAAGGGGAAGAATGTTAGAGCCATGAGTAGGGTGTTCTTCAGCTGGCCAGACCTGAGGAGGTGGAAAAGGTGCCTCAAAGGTAGCTAGAGGGAAGCACAGGAGAGCAGCTGGGAGCCAGAAGTGTGGTGTGGGCATGCAAAAGTGTTACACTGTGGTGTGTCAGGCGAATTGTTTTCAGGAACTTCCATATTTGTTGCCATTTCCCAAGCTCCTGAGGTGCAGGAGTGCTGGAGGCAAGAAGCTGCCAGCATCATATTGTGGAGAAAGAACACTTCTATCTCCATTTTACTTTCCTCACTTCCGTGTTGCGCTGGCAGGGCAGTACAGACCCGGACCCGGAATTTGGACCCAGACCCTGTGAGTACGCAGGCAGCTTGTGTGGCCAGTGCCAGTGTGGTTCTGGCACAGAGGATCAAGCGCTTCATGCTTCAGAGCTGTCAGGCTGACACTCTTCAGCACTCAATGAAGCTCTAAATTACAGCTAAAGGAAGAGAGAATTTTGCTTCAGAGCTTGATAATGTCGTTCTGATCCATCCTTTTGCTTGTTCAGTGGCTACAGAAGGGAGCCACTGCCTTGGTAGGAGCATCCATTGAGTTCTTCCTGTGTGATATTAGAAAATCATTGTGTGTGTTTATGCATGAGATCATTACAGTAGGTGTTTTGAAGATGTTCATGTGTGGTACATAAAACCTTTGCCAGTAAAATAGTAAATCCACGCAGTGGGGTCTAAAGCACGCAGATCCAGTGCAATCCTCCAAAGAGCTTTGAAAGTGTCTCCCCGAGGGTACAGACCTGGCTGTTGGTGATTCTGTTGACCTGCCTTTTGTAGCAGGTTGCTTGGAGAAGTTGCTATGTCAGAAGTCGTCTTCTGAGGGCGGGATGCTGCAAATGGTAGGATGTTTAAGGAAGCAAATGAATAACCTTCAGACTTGGTTTTATTCTTTTAACAGATTGTACACAAATGGGAGGCCTGAGCAGGCTGCTTTTAGCAGGGGAACGTGACCTGACTGCACAGGAGGCAAGGAACTCTCTTCTTCTCACTGACCATGAGCCCTCAGTTTCAAGGCAGATCTGAAGACGAATATTTGACCCGTGGGAAATGCAACTTCAGATACGTAACTCAGGTGGGACCGCCGTGTGTGCCCTGTGATAGGAGCCGTGCATCCCAAGCGTGAACGTAGAGATTGGGCCCGGTTTTTAGCTTGGTTCAATCTGAACTCTGCTGACTGATTCTGTGATCAAGGGCAGGGAAGTCTGCCCCTGAGAGGATGCTGTCATGGGTGGAAGGGTTGAAGTGCAGTGACTGCGTCAACAAACAGGTGGTTTGAAAAGTCTTTTGGGCAAGGGTCTGGTACGCTGGTGTAATGCCTTTTCCCTTTACAAAGGTGTCCAGTAAACACAAGTGTTCCTGCATGTGTCCAGTAGCGCAGAGACCTCTGTACTTTCTTTGGACTGATTGTTGTATAAGATCTGGGGGTTTTTGGACAGCTCTGAAAATTGTCCAAAAGGTGTCTTGTATGTTGGGTGAAATGGGTCATCACTTCCATAAACCTCTAGCCTGTAAAGAAGAGCCGTGGAAGTAAGGAGATTTTATTTTTTTTCTCTTTTTATTGTTACTGGGAGGAAAAGGAGAGATTAACTATTGACCTGTGATACCCCCAGATGCAGGCTGTGCAGTGCATTTGAGGTGGATCACTCCTGTACTGCCAAGACTGAGCCCAGACTCCTCAATGCTTTGCACACTGGCAGTGGAAGTCCTTGTGCAACTGTGGGTACTGGCTTTCTGTGCTGTAGCGTGAAAAATACAAAGCACTGGGGTTAAGGTTTGCAGAGAAGTGGGAAAAAGTTGATTCTTTTGTGCTAGGAAGAGTATGTCCTGTACTTTTCAAACTTTGAATGTCTCCACTTGGAATTTAAAAACTGCTTTTAACTCTGCTGCTATGTTTCAGTGGGCAGGAAGGTGTCTTGTAGTTACAGATGATCTGTTCCCTTAAGAAGGATCTTTGCCTTCTGAGTTGAGCTTTCTTGGCTTTACATGAAAAGTGCCTCAAGCTGTACGATTTCAGATGGCAGTGAGGGAATTACATCTCCATGGGGATTTAGAGAGAAATCCAGAAGTATGTTGCCTTATTGTTTCAGTATATGAACTTTTCTAAACAGGATTTGCTGGGGTTTGAGCAAGAGACCCACTTCCCACGTGCCTGCATAAACCCCATTTTCTCAGACAGACACATGCATTGTGGTTTGTGATGCAATATTTACTTGATGCGTAAGCCGTACTGTGCTGTGCTCTTCTGGGCTTGTCGTAGTCCTTTGAAACGCAGCCCTGCGCATCAAAGGGGCAAGCTGTGTGATCTGCTTTCCCCCACAACATAGAGCAATGTAACTGTCGTAAGTACAGGCAGAACAAAACTAGTTGAGGGATTTGTGGGCTGCTGTTCAAATCATGGTGGGCCAGCAGTCAGCCCATGCTTACTAATACGTTTAATTGTCCTACGCCACCTGAGGGGCAGGGCAGTGTCAGGGCATTTTCCCAGGGAATAAAACTGGACATGTCTGATTCTCTCCGAGGGTCCCCTATGTAAAAAAACATCCTTCAGCACCATCTGGGTGCTTGGTGTTCTCAAAAGGACCCAAAGGGATGAAGTTCACTCCTGCTGCCTGCGTGGCAGCAGGAATTATGTCTGCAGCTGTGCTTCTGCGCACTTCGAAACTGCCTCTGTTTCTTTGCTTGGTCAACCAGAAAAAACCAAAAAAACCCTACGCTGACTTGGCAACAGTGTCTTGCTGTCCTCTCTGAAGGAAGTAAATTACCATCATCTCGCAGCTTGTCAAATGTGCACCAAGTGTGAAGAAGAACATGACGTGCACTGTCCTAAGCTCTCAGCAGGTCAGGTTTTGCTGTCCTCTGGAAACTGTCTAGCTCTTCAGTTTTTCTCCACAAAGGACACATTGTTTGGAGTAGTGATGGGGTGGCCCCCCAAATGCCCCAGCTTTGTTTCTAAGTGCTATTAAAGTATTTTGCCTCCTGAAGAGACTGTGTTCCTCATGAGGAACGGTTACTTCTCAATAAAGTGACCCCCTTTCCGTCTAAAGGGATGGAGCTTGAGACTGTGGAGGTGGAGGTGCTTGGTGAGGGAGGCAGTCAGGCAGTGCCACTCTGGGGTGCCCAGCTGCGCAGGGCAGTGACGGCACCCGTGTGCCTGGCGAACGCTTCTCTCACAGTGTTGCAGGGAGAAGGTGTGAGGGTGCTGGGAGAGAGCCGGCGCCCCTGGGAATGACAGCAGCTAAAGGTGAGGGCTGGCTGCATGGGCAGCAAAGGGTGAGCCAGCCATTCTCTTTGCAAATGCAGTGGAGAGGGAGGGAGCCCCTCCATCAGCACAGCAACGTCTGCTGGGGCAGGGCCGGAGGCACCGGCACCCAGGGCAGGGCTGTCAGGGGGTCTGAGAGCGCCACTCCGCCACCCCCTTGCTTACTGACCCTGTGGGGAAATCACTTTGGGGGCAGCGATTAAAAAGTGCATGCAAAGTTTTTAGGTCCAATTGGAACACTGAGAAGGGGTTCGGGGCCTTTCTCAGAGCGCCGCACGTTGCATAGTCATGTGTCATACACAGGTTTGGTGACTGGTTTCTCGCTTCTAATGCAAACGCGTACGCATCCTCAGTAGCACTGCTGAAGTGTTTTACGGACTACGCATGCTCCCCAAGCGGGATTTTGGCCTCTTTGGGGCAGAATTATTTCAGTTAGAGGTCACCATCTCCCACTGCCACAATTATCTTTGTCCTATTTTAAACTCATTTTCTGTTGATGTCAGTGGATCCCAAGACCTTGTGTTCTCTTGCAGCCAGAACTTTCCTCATTGGAAGTCTTCTTCCTGCACAATTTAGATAACGGTGCTCTTTCCACTACCTGGTCTTTGTTTCTCACCCCTGCCAAGGCTGCCTCCCTTGATGAGAAGTCCCTTCATTTGTAAATACTCTAGAGAGTGGGCCAGCTCGGTGGAGGTGTCACCTCGACAGAGGGGAAGGTGGAGGGTCAGATCTCTGCATGTGGCAGGGGCTGCATTAACCCTCATCTCCCGCTGCGTGAATGACCGCAGGCAGAGGCGCTGTGCAAGGAACATCAAACGTTTAATGAATTAAGACAGACAGATCTGGTAGAGGGCTGGGGCTGCAGTGGGCAGGTGCAGGTCACACGTCAGAGGGATTTGTGCTCCACACCTTCTCTATCAATATATCAACTGTGACTGGCGTGGTGTGGAGCACCTTGTCTCCTGGTGTTCCTCAGGGTTCTGGCTCGCTTGGTGGGCACATAGTCGCTATTGGATGCCCTCTGCTTGCTGCTGCCCCCCTGCTCCCCACTACAGCCCACCGCCGTGGCATCCCTGTCCGGCTTCCCCTCCCAGAGGGTTTTGGAGCTTTTTGCCACCGGGCACACCACCATCTTCTTCCTCTTCTTGGGTGGCATGCTGCCCCGTGGGGACGTCTCTGGCATCCTGAGGGTGTCAGCCAATGTGGGGCACTTGGCCTGTTTGCCAGCAGCGTTGCCTGATCTGGGCACCACCCGGCAGGAGGAGATGCCCGGTGGTGGTGGCAAGCGAGTCAAAATGACCCGGGGCTGCCTCCGCAGCACCTCCTCCACCAGTTGGGCCATGCAGGGTGGATGATGCTGGGCTGCAGTCGGGGGGCTGGCCAGAGGACTCCTCAGCAGGATCTGCTGAGGACTCTCTGGGAGACCCTTGTGGGGACCCTCTGAGCATCCCTTCAAGGGGCTCTCCTCTGAAGTGTCCATAGGACCCTCCTGAGAGGGCTCCATGGGACTCTCTGGCAGCCGGGTGGGGAAGACCGCTGCCAGCCCACCCTGCCTGCCTGTGGTGTCCAGCAAGGGGGATGTTGCCACCCTCTGCCAGGAGGGGTTGGTGTCCTCCTGCATTGAAGCCACCACTTGGTCCTTGGGACAGTCGCCCTCCATCATGCACTCCAAGAGGTCAGGGGTCCTGTTGAGGGTGGTGGTCAAGACAGGGACATCAGGGACACCACGGTCGGTGTCCTTGCTGTCCCCCAGCCCTGCCACCAGTGATTGCTCCTTGGAGCAGCCACCCTTTGCCACGTACTCTGAGAGCTCTGGGAGCTTGTTGAAGAGGTTGGTCAAGCAGGAGCCGCTGAGAACTTCATGGAGCTCCAGGATGCTGTAGAGCCAGGTGAGCAGGTCACTGCTGTCCATAGTGGACGAATGCTCATCCTGAAACTGCAGATTGTCCTCTGCCAGCTCAGGAGAGGCCTCATTGAAGGCATCTGGCCCCAGCTTGGGCAGGGCCAGGAGATTCTTTGGGCTTGGCGGGGTGGTCACCACTTCTGAAAAAGCAAACAAAGCCAAGCCACCCCCAGGGTGATGCAAGCCTTCCTTGGTGCAGGTCACCCCTATGGGCTCTGCCACCCTGCAGACCTCACCTTGGTGCTTGGTCCTGCTTCTGCCAGAGAGCATATCCAGGGCGGGCTGGCAGGGGGTGGCAGCAGGGATGCCATCCTCACTGGCCACCACGTCGTTGTTAAAGGCCTCCAACAGCTTCTGGGCGCTGCCAGGATGGGTGCAGAGCACAGGGGGGACCTGCACGCAGTGCTGAGCCGCAGGGTGTTGGGGTGGCAGGGGCCCAGCATGGGCAGGGACGTTCAGCACAGTGCAGCCCGTAGGGTAGAGGGGCTGCCCCTGGCCCACGTCCCATGGGCCCAGCCCCACTGGCTGGTGGGGCACAAGTGTCCCCATCACCACTTGCTGTCCCTGGCCATAGGCAGGGGGACAAGGAGCAGGCAGAGGGGGCAGCTGCACAACCTGCCCCGAGTCCCCCAGGGGCCCCTGCACCGCCTGCCAGGTTGCCTGGGTGGGCTGATGGGTGACAGTGTGGAGCTGGGAAGGCCGAACGGTGATCAGCAGCCCCGGGACAGAGGGCAGCACACCAGCAGTGACCAGTGGTGGCATGGTCAGAGTGGTGAAGCTTGTGCCGGGCACCTCTGATGCCGTCGGCAGCTGGAGGGGGAACCTCTCTGTTGGCAGAAGCGAAGGGGGGTGATGGGGTGAGATGCTGGCTGACAGAGCTGGTTGGGGGTTACCCGGAGGGCAGGAGCACCACGAGGAGCATGCTGCTCTATGCTGTAGCAGTTGGCCAGCGTGGCGTTTGTTGGGGCAAACAGTGTTCTGGGGTTCCATCTCCATGGCGATCATTCCGCCAGCACCTGGGTCAGCCAGTGTTGTGACAGTTTGACTTTTAATGACAGAACAACTTCCCATCTCAATGGTTTCCCATCCTGCTGATGCTTTCCTGCCCTCAGTGCTGATTTCCCACCCCCACCATTAGTTTCCCATCACAACTGTTTTTTGTTTGGGGAGTTGAGTTTCATGTGAAAGGGGAGTTTTCACCTAAATTTCTGTTGATGTCAGTGGATCCCAAGACCTGGTCAGCTTGTATTCTCTTGCAGCCAGAACTTCCCTCATCTGAAGGCTTCTTTCTGCCTTCTTTCAGCCAGGGCAGGGCTGGGAGGGAGTTTGAGAGAGCCACTCCTCTACTGCCTTGCTTAGGGACCCTGTGGGGAAATTGCTTTGGGGTGGGGGCAATTCGAGAAAACTGGGACCTCAGAGAAGCATAGTATTACAGGAAGCTTTTTAGGGTAAAAGACAGCTGTCGCTTTCAGGATGGCTGGCATTCACCATCCTAAATGTGTGTTGCCACGGCTCCCTAAGCAACGCAGCCTGCAACCTCAGCACGTGCTGACAGGAGTAACGGAGGCTGGAGCGGAGTGGAGACCCCGCGGCCAGGCTCTGTTATGCTCCTGCAGGAAGGGGAACTTGACGGTACCACAGAGCTGATGAGATGTCCGCTGCCATGATTTTCCCTTTTATAACAAATTCTACCAGGGACGAGCAATGACAGAAAAGGCAGGAATATGGTTACGCCAGTACTTCACAGTCCCTTGAACTTGTTGGAGTTCCAGCGTACCGGATGGATTGTGCCCAGATTCTTTCTTTTACAGTGAGTCTGGTGGAAGAGAGGCAGCTCCTGCAACCCACCAGACTCCTTGGAATTTAACTTCTCGTGCTGGCCCTTGGCACTTTGACTCTGGGACTTCCAGTCCCAACTTGATTAGTGTTGCCCAAATGTTTTTCATTGCATCTGTAATGCTTTCTGGCCCTTCTGCCCCGCTGAGGATGCCATCAATGTATCGATACACTGTGAGGCCAGGGGGAATGGTGATCTGTGCTAAGACTGTGGCCAGAGCATTGTGAGCGATAGTGGGGCAGTGTTTGTATCCTTGCGGAAAACTGTTTGAAGACGTACTGAGTCCCGCTCCAGGCAAAGGCAAACCGGGCTTTTTCTTGTGCGTGGAGCAGAATCACGAGGAATGCATCTCTAACATGTAAAGCATCTAAAGCTAACCTAACATCTATGCTAACCCTAATGTCCCACAAAAATCACTGGGTAGCTAGGTTACTGACAACGAAAGGAGAGGAAACAGCACTGGGAGAATGAAAATATCCCACTAAGTCAATTTTTTTGTCTACCTATACAGCAGAAGTGTTCTTTCGTGTTAAAGTCAGAGTATGTTCTGATTTGCGCTGCCCCACTAAATGGTTTTATGCTGCAAAGGTTTACTAAGAAATAATTGTTAGTGTTCTTCCTGGTTATGCACCCACATCTTATAATGAAAAAATTAGATGATAACGTCTTTGCTGTGCTACACTGTTGTATAACTGAGAGTTAGGTTGTGTTTTCATTTTAAGCATTCTCAAAAAAATACGGATAATTACAGCTTTTACTAACAGCACTGCGGCAAATGTGAATTCACTGGTGGGCTTTTAAGCCTCACCTCAGCATGATTGATGTAGGAACAAACATTACAAGTACTCTAGTATTTTTGCCAATGCTTTCCTGCACAAATTGTATTAAAAGCATAGATTCTTCTGGTCTTCCATGCAGAAAGTATGGTGAGAATAAATCTGATGTTAAAATGACTTCTTCAGATGTCAGAGGTTTATTTAGAAATGTGCACTACCTGTATTTTTTCTTATTTACTTGCAGTGGGTCATAACAACCTGCAGAGAAGATATGCAAAGTACGTCATCCCTATTATTTCCATTCCTGGGTTGTGATAGAATTTGGCACAGAGTTTTAGATCAGTTGCAAAAAGTAATGCCGGGCCACGCATATTCAGATTGATCCATGATCCCAGGTAGCTGTATGGGATTTGGTAATTTTCTTTAATAAGTATAGGAAAACTGCATGTATTATGAAAATGAGAATTTAGTGAGACAAAGGGCAGGTCCAGTTCCTTTTTCACTAATACACAGAGATGTTCTAACATATCAAACAAAAAGAATTTCTAAAGAAGTAGACCTTTCTGAGCTGGAGAAGAGGTAGATGAAATAGAAAAGATAGATCTAAAATCTGCAGCAAAATATTGCCTCTAAAGGAAGATGTGTTGGGTGTTTTTTTCTTCATGGAAACAAATGAACAATTACTCTGCAATTCTCCTAACTGGAAATTTGCAAAAAGCTGTGTAGCGTGGTTTTCAGTAGTATAAAAAGCAAAAGCTCTTTAGGGTTTCAAGTACATCTTTGCAACAGCTGTTAAAAATATGCAAACACACAGATTGTTCCATTGTATGAAAACACCTTCATTTACTACTTATTTGTCATACAGGGAGTAAACTAGCAGTGACGACCGTTGGAAAGTTTTAGATGAATAAAAAAATCCTCCAAACCAGGAAAAATACTGTGCTATCAGGTAGCTGCAGCTTTGCTGTGTGAGCTTATTATTCACGTGGAGACTTTTTCTAAATGTGTCACTTAAGGCAGGGATGGCTTCTAATTCTAAAAAGCCATTTGCCTAGAGCAGTCGCTCATGTGCCACATACAGGATTTTTATGCTAACACTATTAAAAAATTTCCCTAGAAAATTTTCCCCCTCCTTCGAGTAAATACAACCGATGTCCCTAACTGTCTCAGTTTCCTATTCCACCATAGGTTGCTGTATTTCAAAGACAAAGTTAACCAACGGCTGGTTACTAACCGAGGGCTCAAACCAATTTTTGGAGCAGTCAGGTAGAGAGTTGCCATTTAGTCTGGACCCACTGAAGTGCCAATGTAAATATAAACAAAATAAGGTATATCAAACTTCAGGTTCTCTAGCAAAACAACGGAAAGGATATGAAGAACTACGTCTTGCCTACTGTCTGTTTCCCATATGTGTGGTGATCGGCTCCCTGGAAAACAAGAGGCTGGGCTGGTCCTGGCTGTGCCCATGAATATGCCAGCTGAGTGCTAGGTGGTAGCAAGGAGAGCACTAGAGAAAAGCACAGACCCATTGACCCAGCACCGCCGTTCTCATGTTCTTCGTGCATGTGAGGCCTGTTAGCCATTGTACATGTATTTATTCTAACATGGGACATCAGTCAACAGTCACAACACCGGTGGATTACCAGCACTTCATCATATGCTTCACATATAGTGTTAAAGGAGAAATTTACACAGACGTGGGTACCACTAGGTTTGCTTTAATCGCCACTCAGAGCTGGGCCACCGCCCCAGCGAGTGGCAGAGAGCAAAGGGATACAGCACGGCTTATATACACTTATCAAATCATTAGTCAATGCCCGAGGTTTTTAGAAGTTTCCTTTGGTCTTGTCTGTTCTGCAAATCCATCACCTGACCCTGTCCCTGTTGATTCATCTATTTGCTTCCAGTCTCTGCCTTGGTTCCAGGCTCCTCCTCGGATCGTGATCTTCTTTCTGCCTGCTTTAACTCACACACTCCTTCAAGCACACTTAGTCTTTGAACAAGCAATTCCTATTCACATATACTGATTTTTTCTTTCTTGAAACACCTGTGTTTCTGCGAGCACCTGTGTGCACAAGTTGATCATCTGTTGTTTCTCTGTTCTTCCACTGATTAACTGGACTGGGTGTTAAACCAGCCTTGGATTAGGGCTACACTAGGGACAAGGCCTGGTTCTGCCACTTAGCTGCTTTAGCACTTTAAATTTCTGAGTTCAACACACATTTTCTTTAACAAGCAATACCAGAACAATGGAGAACAATTAACAATGGTTTGGTCACTGCTGTGACGAAATAATGACAATTATTATTTCTGGTGTAGGTTGCTGTATGTCATATTTATGAAACTAGGATTTGCCGGAAGAAAAATGTTCTATTTCACACCCACAGATGAGCTCCCTGAGATAGGCATTCACGTTTTAACAAGCCTTTACATCAAAGGCTGTAAACGAGCGTCAGTCTGCACAACCAGCTGGGAATCTTGTGTTGTTCCAGGCACATCTTTTTGTCCCATTCAATACCTTGTCTGTGCGATTTGCCTTTTTGTCTGTCTTGTGCTCTCCTGCTAAAGACTTTATAGGCTTCAGTTTTCTGATACTGCTCCAGCTCCTGCATCTAATGCTCCTTATCTCTATCTGCTCCATCAAGGTATTGCTGAAACAAAGAAGTCCAAGAGTACCAGGGAGTTGCCTCCCCTTCAGGAGGAAGGGAAGAAAAACAACTTGCCCGATGAAGTGCTGGTCCATTTCACCTATGCAAACAGGAAAGGAGTGAAGAAACAATGAGAATGTACGTGAGATGCAAAGACGCAGGATTTCTGGATAATATTACTGTATTCTGGTGTCTGTCGTGTCCGTGTCTCCCCCCCACCCCCTTTTCCCTTTTTTTTTTTAATTCAAATCACTATTCTATTAACTCTTTTTTTTTTTTTTAGATCAAGCTTTAACGTTCAGACCTGTAACTGCAGGGTTCCAATAAGCCCTTGTTTTTGTGCCCCACAGACAAAAATGCACTACCATTCTACAACCACACACTTTTCCCATCTGAGAGGCAAACAAAACATCATGGCTATTGGAAAAGAGCAGCATAAATATCAAAGAGCCTAGGTGATATCAATTTAAGCTATCTACGTTTAGGTTAAAAGAAAACCTCAGGCTAGGAAGAAAAAAATATTTCACACGTGCATAATAGAATGAGCTTAACTGGAGAATTTTTTAGGGGGACCGATGAACTGAAAACCATTTAAGAAGTGGTCACAACACTTGCTAAAGGGATCCTTTCCAGAAAAAAAAAAAAAAAAAGTTGTTGAGCAAGTTTTTCACCCAGTGAGTTTAAAATTCAATGGAAATAAGTATTTAAATCAGAGTGAACATTAGTCACTGGATATGCCTTTTATTTTCATTGCATCATCACAACAATACATGCAATAGTTATAAATTTCATGCATTTGCAAACCTGTTTTGATGCTGCTGAGGAAACAGTTAACATTCTAGATTGGGGTGCAAATTTAGTGATGCTGGGTTTGCATTTCTTTTGGACACTGTATTCTTCCAGAAGACATTAATTCTTCTCTTCTGTCTCCAGCAATGCGCTGCTGACAGAGTACAGTAACCGAGTCAAAAACAGCAGAAGTTTTTCCTCCGATTGTGTCTTGGATGAATTGTTTTGATCAGTAAGAAGGAGTTCTACTGTACTACATGTAAGTAGATGTCCTGGGTTTTCTAGCGCAGATCTATACAGTTCTTTAATATTTCTTTATTATTATTTTTTTTTTCTTACACAACTTAAACAAGAAGAATGATTTTTAGGGTGTTTGCTGTATGACTATAGGAATGGTCTTTTTCTAGGGGAGACTCACTATTTGGTCAGCTCAACCAGTCCTTATTTCAGTCAATTCCAGTCAGCTCAGCGGTCCTTATGCTCACCACACAAAAGAAGTAGCAGGACTACCAGGCTGGAACAGGGGAAGCGCGAGACTTTCCCTTCAATTGTTGTATTGGACAACTAGTTCACTAGTTGCTGCAGCTCAGACAGACCGGGACCCCGGGGAACGGGACCCCCGCGGCCTGGGACCACGACCAGGACCCCGGGGACTGGGACCCCCACGGCTTGCGACTGGGACGCCTGGGACCAAGACCAAGACCCCAGGGACTGGACCCCTGTAGCTTGGGACCGAGATCCCCGTGGCTCGGACCCAGACTGGGATCAAGACCCCCGGGACTGGACCCCAGCGGCTCAGACCAATCAAGACCCCCGGGACTGGACCCCTGCGGCTCAGACCAGGGCCCGGGTCAGAGACCCCCGGGGACTGGGACCCCAGCGGCTCGGGACTGGTGCCCCCGTGGCTCAGGACTGGGACCGAGACGGCTGGGCCTGGGACCCCCACGGCTTGGGCCGGGCCGGGGACCCCAAGGACTGGGACCCCCGCAGCTCGGGACCGGGACACCTGCGACTCGAGACCTGGACCAGGACCGGGACCCCCTGGACCGTGATGCTTGCAGCTAGGGACTGGGACAGGGACCGAGACTCCCGGGACCGGAAACCCCACGGCTTGGACCAGGGACCGGGACTGGGACTCCCGAGACCAAGACCCCCGTGGCTCAGGACTGGGACAGGGACAGTTATCCCCATGGCTTGGACCGGGACTGGGGCCAAGACCCCGGGACCAGACCCCTGCGGCTCAGACCAGGGACTGGGACCGGGAGCCCCACAGCTGGGGACTGAGACCGGGACCTGGACCCCCAGGACTGGGACCCCCGCGGCTCAGATGGGACGGGGACTGGGATTCTCGCAGCTCAGGACTGGGACCTGGACCACTGGGTTCCGTGACCCCAGCAGCTTGGGACCGAACTGGGCCCCGGACCCCTGCAGCTCGGGACCGGGACCCCGTGGACCAGGACCCTAGTGGTTTGAGACCAGGACCGCCACCCCCGGGACCTTGACCCCCGCAGCTAGAGACCGGGACCAGGACCCCCACAGCTCAGACTGGGACCAGTTCTAAGACCTCCGGGGCTGGGACACCCGCAGCTCGGGACCGGGACCGGGATCCCCGGGCTGGGACCTCCATGGCTCGGATCAGGGACCGAGACTGGGACCCCCGTGGCTCAAACAGGGACCAGGACTGGGACGGCCGGAACTGGGACCCCCACGGCTCAGATCAGGGACCAGGACCCTCTGTGTCTTGCACCAAGACCAAGACCTGGGGACCAGGACCCCTGCGGCTCAGACTGGGACGGGGACCGGGACCGCCGGGACCGGTGCCCCCGCGGCTCGGGACCACAACTGGGACGAGGACCTCTGAGGTCGGGACCAGGACCAGGACCCCCATGGCTCGGGACTGAAACTGGGACCGGGACGCCCATGGCTTGGGATTTGGATGACCAGGACCGGGACCCCCAGGACCGGGACCCCTGCGGCTCGGGACCGGGAGCGGGACAGGGACCTCCAGGCTCGGACCAGGAACCCTGGGATAATGACCCTTGCGGCTCGGACCGGGCCGGGACCAGGAACCACGGGGCTCGGACCGGGACCGGGACCGGGACTCCCGCGGCTTTGATAAATGAATTGTAAAGGCAAACCAGCTCGTTTTGTCATGACTTGTGGAAATGCATCTGTATCCTGTGCTGACATGCTATTTTGTTTTGCTGCAAACCACACAAGTCTGCATCTAGAGAGGACAACGTATTAGTCATCACCAGTGTCCTTACACAGCCTCTTTACAGCCCTCACTGCCTGAAACTGCAGGCGTGCTCTTGCCTTTTCCAGGCATCCGAGTGATGAGTTTTGCCTCAATATTGCCTCCACAATATTTTATTTTTCTTCAGTATTTTCAGATGACTCCTAATATAGTTTCATATACGAAGCACTTTACTCACTTGTGTAGATCATTAAAAAAAACAAACCACCCACCATGAATAGTGTATCTACGTATTTTGCCACAATGCAGGTATGTTTTTTAATTATAATTTCCAATTCAGTACCAGGGTTACTTTAAATAATTTAATTCTTCTTCTAAATGCTTTACCAAAACACATAACAAATTCTCCCCCTATGAATGCTCTGCCAGTGCACGCTATGAGATTGGCAATTTGATCGCTTGCTCAAAGTGATGATATATTGAGCTGCTTTTGCTACACAAAAGTATTTTCCTGAGTTGTCAGTCCATGTTTCAGTCTTAGTATTTTATCTTTTCTCACTTGTCCGACCAAAGAATCATATTTATCTTTGAGTTTCGTAGTGACGATGCAAATTGTATTCCTTGAAGGCAGACACTGAATTCTGGCATATCAGACAAACAGCTCTTTCTTTGTACTCCGTGAAAAAATAATCAGAAGTCCACTTTTCTTGGAACACCCCGCACTCGGAGTCAGTTTTTCTTTTTTTTTGACATGATGGTGCGTGCGCTTCCCACTGGTGCTGGTTTGCTTGTCCTGCCCGGGAGCTGGAGGGAGGGAGGGAGGGAGAGACAGGGCAGCCGCCCCCCTCCTCAGCCCGGCCGCGCAGTCCGGACAGGGTGGCCAGAAGGGACTGAAGGGACTTTGCCGCGCCGGGGCTCTGGCGACTCGCCCGAGTTGGCTGGACCTCGCAGTGCAGAGGCTCCCGACTGAGCTTGCCCGGCAGAGGAGATGCCCACACCTCTCGCCCACTGCGCACAGCAGAGGAGGAGGAAGAGGAGGAGGAGAAGGAAAGGAAAAAGCTCCTTTCTTGAAACTGGAATGGCAGAAGGTGCCATAGTGTTTTAACGTATGTGGACAAAATTATTCTTTAGAGAGGCTCAGTTTACTTTTAATGACTCAAGAGCCCAAAGCCAGAGTATGCGGTACATTTGTAGTTTATCAGTTGAGCTTTTACTCCCAGTTCATTTGGAGCACAAGGCTAAAGTGCATCTGATACCATCAGTACATGCCATTTAGCCCATAACAATCATCCAGAAAGCATCAAGTAACCTTTCTGTTACTTTCTGGCCAAAGTGCTTATCCACAATGCAAAGTCAAACAGCTTAGCTTGAAACAAAAGCCAAGAGAGGGTTTACACAGCTGTCACCTAAAGGTTCCCAGCTGAGGGGCACATCTACAAGTGCTTTCATTTCTCAAGTCTCAGCTAAACTCCTGGCTCACTCTGGCATGATCTGAAGAGCCCGAGACTGAGCGGCCATGGTGCTGGAGCAACACCCACTGGTTTCCCACTGCTGCCCTGACAGCCTTGCAGCATGAACAAGGCAAGGTGATGCGGAGTGTCTCTGAGGAGCTCTCGCTAACATAGTCCCAAGGTCTTAAGGTGGCTGTGTAGACAGAGAGTAATAACGAGGAGCGGCTGGCATACAGTGCCCGTCTGCCTCTGCAGTCAGCTAAATGGTTAATTGCATCCTTGGCTTTGTTTTACACAATTCACTATTGTGCCTGGAGGCTCCTGCATCTCTGCTGTACATCTCCACTGAAGACCCAGAGATGGAGACCTGAACTCCTGCTTTGCCTAACAGCTAAATTATACTTTGTATAGAAAACTGATCATGTGGTACCTTTGGTGGCAAGTTGTATAGATCTGTGACCCAATGAATTCAGAGTTGCTCTCCAAAGCTCTGAAGTCTACCAGTCTTACGGTTACAGAGTCCCCTACAGGGATGCACACACTCCAGCTGGGTTCTGCGCTCTCTCCTGAACTATGAGCGAGGAGGAGGAGGAACTGAGTGTAGGGCTTTTCATTTCTTCCCCTTTCATGCAGCACAAGACACTCCAGAAGCAGCCATGGCCCTCACGGAGCCTCCTGGCCAAAAGACTTCAATCTTGAGGGCAAAGGCTGAAGAGTGCATGAAAGTGAGAGAGACACAGGGGCAAGCACTTGTCCCACCTTGTAACATCACTTGTCGGCATCTTCTCATCTGACCCCAGGCTGCAAAGGGTTGCAGCTCCGCTTGTAAATTACTGGGTACCATTACAGCAGTATTATCAAGCAAGGAACAACGTTAGAGTAGCAAAAAGACTTTGGCCTCGGTTGGGGAGGCACACTGGGACAGCCTCCAGTGCCAGACCATTTTTAGCAAAACAATCACAAATACAATTAACTTCTTAGCTGACTTGTCTACAAAGAGGGAAAGGCTCCATACGATAAGCAGCACTCATTATTACTCTGCTGCAGAATTTTGTTCTTCCAGAAGTAATATACTCTGTTTTGCCAGCATCTAACAGCAAACCATGTAACACGAAGATGCGGAGTTAAGGTACCTGTAAATGCACTGGTTTTGTTTCCTGGCTTTTGTGCTTCCCAGGGCTGTCCTTTGTTGTGCAGCTCTGATATTTTCCAATGTTTTTATATTTGGATATAGTAATTGCTAACACAGAGCCTAAGGCTAGCAATCATAGCATCTATTTACAACATGCACACTGGCTGTGTGCACCTGTTCCACCAGCCTCCCATTTGCTTCAAACATGTCAGTCTCCCTGAGGACACGTTTAATGAGAAACCACCCCCCTACCCTGCAAAGCCCTGCTTTACTTGCTGCCAAGCCTCCTGCATCCCCCTGGACAGATTATTTTTGGAAGGCTGGCCAGGGAATATTTACCAGCTCTTGAATCAACAGAGTTCAAGCCACATGCCAACATTTCATGCTGTTACCTAAAGGGTGTCAGAACTCTCAGAACTCCATCAAAATAGAAGTGGTTTGCACTTTGGTATTAAGTTATGTCCAGGCCTGAACACCTCGTTGGGAGCTGGGCCACACAGCATGCTCCTCTGGGCAAAGATTTCTTTTCTAAGCAGCCGTTATGCAAGTACCAATCCGTGAAAAAAATTTGAAACTCAAAGAGAGAGAACCTTGATTTGACATAGTGCTCTTGCTGCACGTTCCGTAGAAGGAAAGTCACCCACATCTCTAGATCTAACGGAAAGTAGGAAAGAAGCACCAAGTGCAAGGTTCTGCGTGTGGGCTGGGGCAATACCAAGCACAAGCACAGGCTGGGCAGAGAATGGATGGAGATGGAGAGCAGCCCTGAGGAGAAGGACTGTGGGGTGTTGGTGGATGAGAAGCTCAACTTGGCCCATCCCAGAAAGCCCAGGGCCGGGGCGGGTGGAAACTGGGCTGTAAATCCTGGGCCAAAGTTATTTCCTGCAGCTTAAGAAATCTGCGTGGGTCTGGTGATGTCTGGTCACGGTCTTTAAAAAAAACCCCACCCACCCACCCCCCGTCGGTATTTCTAATAACAAAGTGACGTGCGGAAAGCAGACTCCACAATCAGTAAGATTGTAAAGGTATGTTTATTCAGCGCTGGGCAGCACGGGGGGTAGTCCCGCCAAAACCGTGCGCGCCTGACGCAAAAACTTGCTCTGTTTTTATAAGGTAACTCATTACATATTCATAATATGTTGCAATACGCCTATACATATGCATTACCTATCCCCGCTTCGTATTAAAATTAGTTCTGCGAGTCATTTCCATATTTTTTCTCTACTGAGTTTGCGCAGTGTCCCCTGGTGGTGGTCATCAGGGGTCCTGAGGATGAAGGCAGGTGAGTCTTCCTCGTGACCGCTAGTTGCCCCCACATCTGTGACGCAGGCTCAGTAGCGTCCTGGTTTTTGTCCAAACCGCAGAACCGGCTTTGGCTTGTTCTTGCAAGGTTGTGATTGTTCTTTGGACTTATATGGTCATAAAGCTGGACTTATATGGTCATAAGGCTCTCTACTCCCGTATACCTAATCACAGCACCCAAGCAAACCATGTAAGATTTGGCAAACAGCTAAGCAGACTATCATAATTGTTAAACTTTACCCTATCTCTTAAACCCCCCCCCTCTCTCAAAAGGGTTAAAAGCCAGCAGGCAGCCCCGCGGCGCGCAGGCAGCAGGCAGGCAGGTGCGAGCGGAGCCCAGAGTCCCGGGCAGCATCGAGGGCAGCACCGCCGCAGGCAGCGCTGCGGGGCCGGCGCGGCGGAGCGGAGCGGAGCGGAGTGTCCGCAGCAGCGCGAGCCCCGCGCACCTCCCCCTGCGGGGCGCCCCCCCCTCGCTGCCGCGGGCGCCAGGCGCCGGGAGCGGGCGGGCAGCGGCGCCGGGCACATGGGCAGCGCGGCAGCGGAGCCCGGCGCCGCCGGCCCCCCGCGGGCGGGCAGCCCCCGCCGCCCCCGCCCCGGCACAAGCGCGGCGAAGCCCCCCGGCCCGACCCCCGACCCCCGGCGCGGGCAGCTGCGGCCGCTCCTCCCCCGGGCCGGCCCCGCGGGCTCCCCCACCCGCCCCGCCGCCCGCCTGCAGCCGGGCGGGGGCACCGGGGCGCGGGGGGGCGGCGCCGGGGCGCGGGGGGGCGGCGCCGGGGCGCGGGGGGGGCGGCGCCGGGGCGCGGGGGGGCGGCGCCGGGGCGCGGGGGGGCGGCGCCGGGGCGCGGGGGGGCGGCGCCGGGGCGCGGGGGGGCGGCGCCGGGGCGCGGGGGGGCGGCGCCGGGGCGCGGGGGGGCGGCGCCGCGGCCGGGGCCCGATCCCGCCGCTGCCGCGCCCCGAGGCGCTGCCGCCGGGAGCTTCGGGCTCAGGCTGATGCCAGGGGCCCGGAACTCGGCGGCGGCTCCACGCTGACAGCGCTGCCCGGTGCGTAATGCTGCAGGTCAGACCTGAGCCGCGGCGTGGGGCCGCAGCCGGGAAGCGGCGTGCGCGGAAACCCCGCAAAGCCTCTGCAGCCGCGCAGAAAGCGCGCACGGGCCGGCGCGGCGCTGGGAGCCGCCGCCGCTGCCGCGGCTCCCGGAGAAGGGCCAGGGGCCGGGGCGGCTCGTTGCCGCGCAGCCAGGCTCGCCCCTGCAGCCGCCCCGCAGGAACTGGGACATGGCGCAGAGGAAGAGCGGCCGCCGGCTTGGAAACTGCTCCGCCGGGCAGCGGCCGCTGGGGGATACACGTGTCAGCAAGAACCGCTGGAACAGGAAGCAGCTGTTTCTTCCAGCTGTGACCAGCTCACCCTTGGTCATTGAGAACAGGGAGAGAACACCAATGCGACACCCACTGCCGTGCCAAAGCTTCATTTATTGCAACACCGCTACAAGTCTGACAAGGGAATCTAGCTGGCAGCTGCTGCACATCTGTCACCTCCAGAAAGCACCCCCGCTTCCAAGGTGCATCCACCAGCAGACGGAGATCGAGGAAGAAAAGGGAGTGCTGAGTACACAGCAGTGCTCGGGTATGTTTCCCTTGGCAGCATTCAGAGCAACTGCATTTCTATCAGGCACTATAAAATACGCTTCCAACGGCAGACTAGAACCTGATCACCTGAGGCTTACTGTTTAAAGAAATAGGAATTCTTCCAATTTTTCAAAAATTTAAATAGAAAAACCCAACAAAGCAGATTATAAGAAAAGTGCTCCCATTCTTCAGTATGTATTATTTAGACGTGCCTTCGCTACCGTGGATACCAAAAGCCAAACATTAATTACTATAAACCCCTGGCAGTATCTACAGAAAGGCCTGACCTGCTTGTGCCGTATCCCTTTGTTTACCCAGAAAAGGCACAATTGCCTCAAAGCACACCACAGCCAGCGCCAGGATCCCAGAGAAAACTCGTGGCGTCACAGAGAGGACGAACAAGAGGCTCCTTTTTTGACAATTACCTCGATCCACAGCAAAACAGAGATACTTCCCACGTATGGCCACATCTTGCAGGTCAAGAAAGCGAACAAGTACCCTGCTAAAGTCACAACAGCGCTACCACTGCAAACATCACCCACAAGAAATTTAACCTCTAAACAGACACACTCACATCTTCCAGCCTCTGTTCGTTCTCTGTACTACAAAGTTCCTGCCCAATAGGCACCACTTTTGCACTTTCTGACATCTGCCTCCTGCCAAAGCAGACTCTGTTGGGAACACATCTTGAAAACACATAGGGATGGAGAAATGAGGGGGCTTGTAACAATGCACCTCTAAATTATGTCAAGTTAAGACACAGGGTAGAACATCCACTCATCCCAAAGAGCAGACTGCTAGGACAGGCAATTTGAAATGCCTTCAATGAATGTATAATGACGTCAAGGTAATGGCAACTGAGCTGGAGCAAGCAGCTGCCGCTGGGACCCCCGAGAGCAACTTCGCTTTGGGCTTCGCACAGATGTTCAAGAGTTCAGGGCCAGGCCTGTCCCCACATTAACTCTTAACACCTTTGTAGGAAGAGAGCTCACTGTGACCTGCTAGGAAAACTAAATGAACAGTAACAATATTTTTGGCTGGAAAGTGCAGGAAACAGTTCAAGGGAACAGATGATAGCATGGGAGACCTTGCCTGAATGAAGATTTGCCCTTAGCAATTGCACCTAGAAATCTATTTACCTTGGAGAGAATGAGAGAGAATGCACAGTGACACAACTGTACCGGCATGGGAGTGGGTGGTAAACGTCTAGGGCACCTTGCAGCATGATAGTAATGGATTCACCTGAGACAGCAGCATCTCAGTATTATGTCTGCATTCTTGCAGGAAAAAAAAAGAAAAAAAAGTCAGAGAAAATCATCAGATTATTTGAAGGACTAGACAACTCACAGAAAATATATGGTCAGCCATTGAGAAAGAAAGGTTTTTTCCTTAATGTCTTAGCATCAGCTTAAATGCTTCAATCCAGAAGTAACAAATTCCCCCTGCTCCATTCTGAGATGCCTATTTCCAGAAAGATGGGCTGCAAACAAAAATTCCTCCCATCAGAATCTGGTCCTTCTCCCGTGCTCTTTTAGAAGAGGAAGCACAAGCCGCAGGTATTAGGTCCAGTACAGCTGTGTTCACTAGCTGAGTGTACCTGTGGAGCACAATACAGAGGAGATGGGGAAGGAGACTCAAAAGTATTTACAGAGTTCCTCTCAATTGTATGTGAAGTCCAAAAGGACTCCTGTTGCAAGTGTGTATGCTGCCAACAAAAATGGACAGATTTATTTGAAAACTCCCATTTTAACAGACGAGCTCAGCTAGAAAGTAGTGGGAAAAGCAGATGCATCATCAGCACCTTCAAATCTATGTCCTAAGAGCGAGCTTGGGGCTGAAAAAAAGCAGCCCCTGAAAGGAGAACTATTTCTTGCACCTCCGTGTGATAAACACGGCAGGAGCTAGAGCACCATACCCATCGCCTCTCAAGAAAAGGAATGGTAAGGGAACAGATGACACAGCCTGTAATCATTTGCAATGATGTGTCTTAGTGCTGAGTTAAGTTCTGCACCCTCTGCAGCAGACTCTGGCTCCCGGGAGGACTCAGAAGTAGTTGAAGAGGAGGGTTCTTCACCCACTGTGTAGTTAACCTGCATTAATGACATTAACTTATAAAAACCACAGTGGATGCTAAATGTTTGCACAGCTTCAAAAAGGGACTCTAAAAATCAATTGAAGAAAAGGTTACTGAGGCCTTTTCTGCTTAATGGTACAGAAATGCCAAAGACACTGTTGGAGACAGGACAACGAACTAGAGACACCTTTCATCTTGATTCTGCTGGGCAGAATGTTCTTAAAACTGGTAAACGAGAATTTAGCTGAGAAGGTTGGTTAAATACATTGGTTTTCCATTTGAAGGAAGCAGATAACCCATCTCAGTGATTTATGGTGCTGCAGAGATGGGCTGGAAGCTATGGAGGGAAACCTTGGGGACGGTGTTTTAGTGAAAGGACGCTCGTCTTTTCTTGCTACAGAACAGCTGTGAAATGCAAAGAAGTCCAGTCCAGCTCTTTGAAGGGAAGCAATGCCTTCTCCACAAAGGCGGGTTTGATTCTTGGTGCGTTTTTACAGATTAACACCTTGGGTTGGGCTCAGAGCTGCTCCCAGTCACTGAAGTGACCCTTCCTTCCCCCTTCATTATGTACCACATTATATTGGCTCTCGCCGTGTGGCATCTAGAACTCGGTGTCACCCCGTAACAAAGAAAAGTGAACATGTCAACAGCCTACTGAAACAGACGGAGCAAAAGCCTTTTCCACAGCAGGGTATATGTATCAAGGTGCAGACTCAGAAAACTTGCAAAGGAGTGCCCAAAGGAAAACAGGAAAACAGAGAGGACTCCATCACACTCAGAGGGTAAGTTGCCAAGAAACACCTGGAAATCATCGTGATGCATTTTAGCACAGAAAGATTAAGAAAGAAGTTGTTTCCAAAGTCTCACAGAGGACAGGAGGTGCTGACAGACAAAGGTGCAGTCAGAGCAGCAGAAGTCAGCTTGCACTTGAGCCTGCCTGCTTCAGGCTTACAGCTGACATGCAGCCGACAGGCTACGCCAGCTTGGAGGCTTGTATCACACACCCAACTGACTTTGGGCTAGCTTGAGCCTGATGACGTTTGGCTCAGGTGTGCTGTCTATCTCTACCCTTAACACGCACACCAAGCCTCAAAGGTACAACCGTGGAGATGCAGGCCTGGATGACCGTCACATTTCCCAGAGAGCAGACTATGCCAATTGTTGCTAATGAGCGTTAGCATAACAGTGTTTCGTCCCTGTGGAACATTCTCATGGGAATGCTTTCCAACATGTTCCTGTACATCACTTTACAACTGGCACGTTAAGCGAATGTTTTGCTTCAGATGTGAAAGCTGAGAAGTTTGCTAATTATCTGTGATACCAGGCAGTAATTGAACAAGAACTCTCGATTCTGTGTTTTAAACAAGAGCTTGTCTTCTTTCAAGGTGGCCTCCGACCTTTTTTCTCAGCTTCCTGACAGAAATACTTTATTCCTTACTTAAATGTTTGAAACTGATGGGCATTATGAGCTGAACTATTAACTAGCACCATGATCTGGAATCTAGAAACTACCCTTTGAAGTGAGCAACAGCTCTTCAAACTCTACCATCAGCTTTTTGATGAACACCTGTGAGGGAAACAGCTTCTTAGAGACTTGCAAGCTGAACCAGATTCTCTAGAATGGATCCCAAGTACTTTTTGTGTCCTCTTATATCTCTCTAATCTGTGGATGTTTAGGTTTTTCCTTCAGTTACCTGATTTGTGAAGTTTTTAGCCTCAGATACTCTGCTGCTTGTTTTTCTCATGTGTTTCAGGACAAGTATCAGACTGGTACAATGTGATCTGAGACAAAGAGTTCAGACTTCTACACTAACTTCATCAGTTTGGTGGGTTTTGCCCCTGGAACTTCCATAGTTACCTCATTACTCAGTGTTTCCTTCACAGCACTGTCGCCCTCCAGCAAACACATCTATGGACTTAATCTCAATATTGTGACATCCAGGTTTCTGGCACAACTCCCAGAACTTCAAGTTTTATTTACTTACATAATTTATACCCTTTCCCACATCAGAGTAATTAGCATAAGTGTATCTATAGAAGTGTGTTGGTAAGTACACAAAAAGGTTGTACAAGTTTAATATTTTAACTGAAGGAACAATGAGGTACTTACACGGCAGACAACAAGTAAATTCTTCTACTCTCCCCTTTCTGTAATAGTTAGTTTTAGAGTAACTGTCGCCGTAATCTCTGAGAAAACGTAGAATCTTTCTTACTGAGAGAGTTGCCTGTATCTGAACCGCAACTTTTCCTGAAGAAAGATTTTACAGATGAATCTGTCTGTCCTACAGATTCGTTCACAGGCTCAGCTCCTGAAGTGAATTGTCTCTCTTCTGTCTCCGATGTCCTGGATTCACTTTTAACACTAGTATTCTCCTTAAAAAAACACAACACAACAACAAAAGAAATAAAACCAAAGATCACTCAATGTTATCTTATAATAAAACTAATATAAAACCAATAAAACAAAATAAAAGCTATTCTTCTCCACTCCAAAAGGGCATCTAACAGGTGTTGAACACTGCCTAGACAGTTGACATAGCAAGTGTTTTTAACTCAGAATTAAGGTTGCTAAATTGAAACAAACTCTTACAAAATACTGTATTAAGCAAAATACGAGATCAGAAATCTAGAATACACAAAGTTAGGGTACATGTCTCCACAGTCTGAGCTTTGCCCTCAGTTATTAAACTAGCTAGAAGACATAAGCTAGAAGAAATACAGGTGCGCTCATTGTTACCAGCACCTGTAATAATGACGACAGATCTAGCTCAAACAACTTGGCAGAGCTGTGTGATGCAGAACCACACGTGAACCACACATTTCTGGTTGGGAATCTCACCCCACCCCATCCAGTCATTAAGACATTAAGTTATAATGTGTTGCTTGCTTTTTAGAGCCCTCTGCTGCTGCCCTGCACGTATTTTGCAGGCAACCATTGGGCAGACTGGTACATTTCCATGATCATGTGGCAAAAATCTGTAGCTTAAAAAAAAAAAAAAAAAAAAAAGGCCAAACAACCTAGTTCTATTTCTATTTCGCTGAGGCAGTACAGGCCCAAAGTTAAGCACCTGGAATTTAGCTTTAGACAGAAAAATTTTCTCAATATCACCTGTTCTAGAATATTCATCTCCTCTGCAAATATCTTATCCATCAATAACCTACAGATGAATGACTGCTCAGAGTCTGCAATGTTTCCTTCTGTTAAGGGGAAAAAAGCTTTTGAAAACCATTATGTGTGAGTTTACAGAAGGCAAGAGGTCACACTTGGTAATAAGATAGTCTTTCCAAAAATCACGCTCGCCACCTTGAGTCTGTCATTACTCAATGTTGAATATATAACAGGCTATGTGTATACATATCAATAGAAACACACATACATTCCTTGACAAAGCTGTATAATAACATTTGAAAAGGCCTGTGCAAATACAGTAATGGAGTACTCCAGGGAGAACTAGTTCCCTCCAACACACCTCCTGCACTTGCTGGATACCCACTTGACTCTTTTTTTCCTCTTTGAAATGTGCTGTCTGGATGTATTGCTTCAGTACTATTAACAAGGCCATGTGAAAAACATGTGGCTAGCAGTGCCTTTTGTCTGATGTCTGAACCACAACTCCTTCCCAGGCACAAAAACAAAGGAGGCAGGCTGGCTGTAGGTCACTACCTACACCAGCTAGAATCCAAGTCTCACAAGTGATGATGACCTCTCTATTCCTGGTGACATTTACATAATAGTAAATTTCCAGGAAAATTAGTGAGCAGCCTTAATGAAGTAGTGAGAGAAGGGAAGATTTCTCAAGTAAGCATTCTAAACTGGATATTCCACCGAACAACTGCTCTAGAAACAATTCTGCAAGTTTCATTATTTAAAAAGAAGAGAATAATGAAGAGCAATACCAGGCGGGGGATGTAGAAACCAAATTGCAGTGTTTGATAAAGAAAAAACAAATAACATGCATATTGGGATAACCATTATTAAGAAACTGTTACTAGCCTACGTGGTGAAAGAAGTCTAGACACTCTAACTAGCAGTTCTGCAAAGGACCTGGGGTGCTGCAGTGCCCAGTAAGGCACCTTGGGCTACACTGGGATGAGCGTGGCCAGCAAACTGAGGAAATTTCATTCCCCCTCACTGCTGAACCTGTACTTCCAATGCTGTGTCCAATTTTAACCCTTACAGCTGCGTGTGTGGAAACTGAAGAGCAGTCATACTGCACAGCACCCCTTTCAGATTCCTTTTTATCACTGTGTTTATAGAATCTTACACACCGACTCTTCAGTAATCTAATATAATAGGTAATAATATTTTCATCCAAACAGCATCAGCCTAGCCCACACAAGTCTGGTTCCCAAGCTATCCCTTCTTTTTATTGTTTGGTCTTTTAAGCGAGCATGTTTCTGATCATGGATTCACCGCACCTGTGGACAGACCCTCCACTCAGGTCTAATACTTCTGCAACTTCAGAGTCCAAAACATTGTTTGGCAGAGACTCAAACAAAGCTACCAAAGCTGACAGATGTGAAAGTTTTGCCTTTTCATTTCAGTTACTGAAAAACGCCAAAACTGCTGCATCTCACTACTTACACGACTTACGAGACACTGACTGGACTATACCTATACCCAGCTGGAACCATGATGGGAAGCTGAGGTACTAAAACTAGCAACTCGCATGAATGGGGTTTGCTGGATTAACCTTCCCCAAAGAAAGCAAGCGTTTCAGCCTTCACATAGGTATGCTGCCAAGGAGACTGAACAAAATCGGAGGCAAATTCCTCTTGATCAATCGTTACAGACATGTTCTATTTCCACTTTAAGAAGCAAATAAAACATTTCTTAGGAGTAGGAGTGGAATAAAATATGCCCATGAAAGGCCAAAGCCTGTAAAGTCTAGGACAGAAATTCATTGAGGCTGAGAGGGCAACACTGGATCTGAACTGTTGAACGTACAAACTCTTTTCATGTAAAGAGCTGCTCTTTAATTTGCTGTCTTTTAGGAAATCGGGAAAGCAGAATAAAGCAGGTTTCTACTAAACTGTTACTTCTATGAGGAAGACAGTTCAAGGCTCAGTGCTGGTCACAAGAGTAATTAAATGCTGGGAAATACCTGAACGAAACAGAAAACAAAACAGCAAACATCTTTGTGTCACTGTAAAAATGTTCTCTTCATTCCAGAAGAGGATGTACTAGAAAAAGTTGAGAACAAATCCAACGCTAACCAGAGGTGCAGAGCAGCTGCCACGCAGAGGAAGCTACATCAGGGCTGTACAGTCAGGAAAGAGGACTACTGAGGCAGCTGTGATAAGCGATGCGGAAAGTCACAAGTGACATGCAGTAAGCAGCCAGGGATGACAGCTGAATGTCCCTTCTGAGACGGAAATGGGGAAGCATCACATGAAACTACTAACAGCCACGCACAAAAGGAAGCTCTTCGTGCAGGAATAGCTCGTGAGCCAAGTACCAGCTTGGTCAAAAGGTCCTGTATGCTAAACCCGACAGTTTCAAGGGCTGACTTCAGCCCACAGAGAAGAAGCCTAAGATGAAGTACACAGTATCATCGCAAGGCCTCGGGCTGAAAGTGGCTGGAAAGTATAAGCAGGAATGCCCTGTTCTGTTCGCGGGCCTTGTTCTTGCTCTTCCCTACACATCAGATTACAGCTGTTGTTTTGAGACTTGACACTGGGCAAGACAAACCTTTGATCTGACCCAGCAGAGCTGTTTTGATGCTCTTGTACAAACAGTGGAGGAATTTGCTCCCCCTCTGCTCCTATAGAGAGGAATAGAGCAGTCTTCTGTGCGCGCCCACTATTCTGTCACAAGCTTGCTCTAAAACACATGGTACCAACAGGCACTGAAAGCCTGAGTGCTTCCGGATTCAGGGATGAGGAAGAAAACTGTGCTGGAGCCTGAAGTGAGGAGTACAGGCACAGAAGCCTCCTCTGAGAGTTCTGCACCTGCCATGACCGCAGGCTCTGGACAAGCAGGGTGTTAAGTTAACCTTCCCTCTCCTGAGTTTGGGAGGAGGGGACTAGTTAAAGAGTAGTTCTAACAGAAAGAGGGAATCTGTCAAACAAAACGCTGAACAGTCCCTGAATTGCTCTTCAATTGCTCAAAAAGTGAGGCCAGTTATTTAACCAGTTACGGTCCAGGACCAACATCAGGATTCTCACAAATATACAGAACCTCCCTCCCAAACAACTACGTGGTTCATGCACTTAATTCCCCCAGTTCTTGACAAGGAAGTTCGGGTCACGGACTCCAAAGGCCTTCAACAAGGGACAACCTGTCATTCTAAAAATGCAGTTCAAAAATTCTCGAAACTGACAACATTTAAAGTGCGGTCAACGCTTAATATAATGAGTGGGCACCAATTAAGGAGTACTGCCAACTCTATGCACTAGCACAGGGATGTGCTCTTCCCTACACAGTACTGAGCAGAACAGTCTAGTCTAGGCTTGAGCTATGCAGAGGCTTGATCAGAATACACATCCCTTTCTAGAAAGATACCCAAGAGGAAGATGACTAATCTTTATAACGCTGAAAGCAACAATGGGAGGTTTGCACCAGCTGATGATTTCCGATCTAGAAACTTCAGCGAAGGCGTCAAGCTACCGACAGAACAATAAAACAGTAGCTTCAATGCATACACAAAAATGAGATTTTGAGTGCCTACATGCAAGGTAGGTCTCATGCAGCAGAAACAGATGCAGTCAATCTCCTGAGTTTACTTTGTTTTCAAAACAAACCAAAAAAAGCGCAGAGCATGCATTTGCTGCCTTAACAGAGTAACATCTAGAATGCCCCTCACTCCTCACGAGACTTACAGTTTTACATACAGGGAAGACCAGGTACAGGTAGACTGAAGTACAATTACGACTTGTTGTACACCACAAAGTATAAACCAATGAAGATGCTTTATACCATTCAAATGTCAATAAACTATACTTTCCACAGAAAACAGAACTTAATACCTATTTATCAGAAACAATCTAACCGTTTATCTAAATTTAAGCAAAAATCTGCCTCCAGTGGCAATTCTCAAAATACTCTTCTTTGTTGGAGATTAAAGACGGTATGTTACAACCTAAAAAAAGCATCCACTTCATCACCACGAATACACCTGCACTACGCATGTTTCCCATGCAAATGAGCACCCTAACTTGGCCAACAGGCTGACACATGTCATGCTCATTAACATGGGATACTTTTTCATTCCGTCTTCTTTTTTATATCTTGCTTTACCAAGCAAACCCTTCACTGTCCATTAACAGCTTAATTAAAGAAGCCTTCAGTTCTTAAGCAGGCAAGAATATTGAAAAGCTATCGGTCCAGACCCTAGCATTACTATCAAATATAGTTAGCTCAAGAAAGATGTTGATTTATCTCCCTTTACCCCTTACCTGCTCTGGACTGAACAATTCTTCCTGAAGAAACATGAGGGAGAACTCAGCTAGGCGGTGATCTGGTTCTTTGCTCTGTTTTTCATCTGCTTCCTGTGCGGTCAGAAGTTCTTGTAGTATTTTAGCAGCAGCAGCAGCTTCTATAGACAGAGTGGTATCGGCAGCACAAAGAACGTCAGAAGGCTGTAATGGAGACAAATTCAGTGCTCCATCTGCTTCCGCCAGAAATGATGTGTCTGAAGTTACAGGAGTGAGACGTTCCGGCTGGCTTTCCTCAGTTGAAGGTGTGTAACTATTAACAGGCAGTGCCCGATTTTCATTAAGCTCCAGGATTGAATACTGGCTCTCTACAGGTGCCACTTCCACCTTTTCAGCTTTGCATGATGAATGCACCTCATCGGCAACCTGAAACATGGCTTCAAGACTGCCTTCTGCCTTCTTGTTTTCTTCAGATATATTACATAGCCAGTCAGATGGCATCAGTTCAGCTTCATAAGATGACTGCATTGGAGGATTCTGGAAAAAAACAAAATACAGTGAACTTTTGTCTCAAAAATTTACCATGACAGGATGTGTATTGATTCTGTTTATCCATTTATCCAAAAGCTTGAAAGATTGTCTGTTATTCTCAGTTAAAATAGCAAGCTTAACCAGAAGAGAAAAAAAGAAGCTACTACTTTGTCTTGGTTTTCATTAACCACCTTGCTCTTGGTGCACTTGCTTTCTTCTATTCATTGTCTATCCTGGAGAGAAGGTTACTTACCAGGAGCTGGTGTATGCCTGCAGATGCATTGTCTGCACACCCTTTGGACCGCAGGTGTTAAATATACCCAAGCATTCAAATCAGAGACTTCTGGTCTTAGTAGGACCTGTGGGGGTACATTAGAACCACCCTCTTCACGTGCCACATATGTACTAGAAAATGAGAGAGAAAATCCACCTGCCTTCAGTTCCTTCCGAAACTCAAGCATTCCTGTTGTGTATAAACCACAACATTTTTAAGCAAAAGAAAAGGGTCCATATGCTGTAAATGTGCATATGGACAACACAACTTGAGGAACTCACCGCTTCTTAACCAATAATACCATTTTCCTCCTCAAATGATTGTCCATAGGCACATCTACACAAGGGGTGCCCCCCAGGGATGCCCCGGTCCCAGGATGAGTGGGAGTTCAAATACTGTAAAACTGCCCTGCCTGTCACAGCCTCATGTCTGGACTCTCCTGTCACGACAGTGTCCCACAAAGGCACAACTCAAAGTCTGCATCAATCGGCATAAAAACCCGACAGAATTTCAGGTCAGAAACACTTCTTGTAGAACCTACAGAGACTGCCTTTGCCATCACAGATCAGGTCTGAACACTACTAAAATTTTTCACTGTAATGACATCACAGGATGACAGGACACAATCAGCAATCCAGTGATGATTTTTTTAGTAGAATTCATATATATCGAATATATATCAAGTATATCGTTCTGTTTGAAACAGAACAAAGACAATGAAAGAGTTTTTTCAAAAGCAGCAAGTCCTACCCAAGTGAAATGATAGATGACATTTTAACAGCCAGTGTCTGTACTGCTACTTCTTCTGGAGGTGACTCAGTCAAAGGACACTAGAAGGGTCATTTCTTCTGACAAATACAAGTCATACATGTTGAACAGAAACTCAGGTCTATTTAAAATACAGCCTTCTTTTGGAAGAGATCCAGTACGAAGGATTAGTCCTTAGTACCTGACTATCCTTAGACCTTCTAGCTGAGGTCATGGTTAATGAAAAGCTACTTCCAGAGACGAGTAAATTAGAGAACGGGAAGCTACAGGATCACCTACTAGGAAAGCCGTATCAGATCAAATGCCAGTGAAGGACTTGGTCTCTCTCTGATGGAGATACCACAAAGAGATGAGATCCCGTCTTCTGGGTGTGTGAAGTCAAGTCCTAGTGTGGATTCGTGTAGATGTGCCAGTTTGTAGATAGCCACACACTGTGGAGGGTGGGGGGAAACGGAGGGGAAAATAAAACGTGGAATTTGAGAAATTTAGGTTAAGTTAAGCAAAATCTTTTCATTAAAGGCTAAGCCACCTTTATGTTTTTATGAGATAGGTTCAAACATTATTCCTCTCATTTGATATTTTTTTTTCAGTTCTATTTTTTTAAAATGTTAACAAGGTGTTTAATTTCTGTTGCATTGCTTGTTTACTGTCGTAAGTAGTCAGGATTTTAAGTAGATCTGGGTTACCAAACCGTCCAGGAGTAAGATCATCCCTGCCAAAACCCAACCAACCAACCCACCCATACTGAATCTTTTTCTGCCTCTTCTTAGGGGACCTCAGCTTGAAGCTGTTATAGCACATATTGTCCTCTTGGATGCACTACAGGATCTCGTATGTATTTCCAACAGGAGAAAGTGGCCACGCAAAGGTACAATTTAAATCCTTTTAGTTCACCTGGAGAAGATATGACAGACGAGGATGGGGGGGGGGGGAGGCAGCAACGAAACAAGGAAAACTGATAAATATTGAGAAGTCAGGGCTTGAAAGACTAATAGTTTGCTGGTCATTCGAGCTCAAGAGGAAAAATGGTCTAACTTAGCAAAAGTGGTGAAAGAGAAGATGGGCATTTCACTTATAAGATTAGCATAGTGTGTGCAGGAATTAAAGCACAACCACACCTTTTCAGGGACTGCTAGGACTACACAAATCTGGCTTGAGTGCTTGGGCAATCGGAATTAGTTCAGACTTGATTTCTTTTTGAAATAACATGGCTGATTATCATTCCTTATTACAAATAATAAGGACTGCTTTTAAGGTCAGAAAGTTGTTCTTCTTTTTTCTTGCACGTAAATTCCGTTTCCCGTTACCTCTTGCTTCAGTTCCACAAGGAAATACTGACAGCTTAATAACCATGGTAATAGCAATAATCAAACAGCAGGGCTGCTATTAAAAAAAAAAAACCAAAACGAGGTGGGGGCAGGAAAAAAAAAATATTGCTGAAATCCAATATGTAGCCTCAGGTCACATCTATGATAAAGCAGCGGGGAAGTATTGAGCTAATGGTTGTGAGCTGCCAGCACTGCTGTTGCAGAAGATAGCAGGAGGTCTCTCAAAAGACTCATTCCTACCCAAGGATACTGATTCATCACACTAATCCAAACCCCACTTAAGAGAACCCAAATGAAAAATGGGTAAGAAGTTGTACCTGCGCTCCCTGTTTTGTAACCAACTGTGATAAGAGTGTAATACAAACCTCTGAAACCCCGATTTCAGAAACCTGGTGAGATACACCATCATCAGCCACCATGTCTGGGTATAACCACCTATGTCCCCTTGCCATTCCACGCAGTAATTCTCTGTAGCTTTTCCTGGAGAGCAAACTGCAGCCAACCAACCAGTTAGTTACCGGCCTGGTCTGCCCGTGTTCCAGTCAGGGTCACCTAACACTTTCAGCAGCTCAGGTGCGTACTGTACAAGCCCAGCAGCTGGCCTCCAAGACCCAGAAACTCCACCTGTCTTAATCTCTCCTAAACTTAAAAGTGATGCGCTCTGCAAGACCCAGTAAGGAACAGCACAAGGTTTAGGCTTCCTTGTCCAAGAGTGCCCGCTTTTCCTCTGAGACCACAAAGCACCGTCTGGATCCAACAGAAACGGGGCTGGTAACCAGCTTGCTGACTACTAGTGCGCCGATGCGGTTCACTGTCTTCGGGACTGGTCCAGCAGTTTCGTATAGGCTTTGCCACTCCTATCTAGCAGCACACAGCGTGACCAAACAGCCTAAAGCGCCCCGTAAACCATGCTTCAACAGCATTGCACTGAATTCCTGCAACTGGTGGAAGGTATTGAGTGGAACGACAGGAAATATACCACGCAATAGTTCTATTTTTTGTGAAGAACAATAAAAATGCTTAGTCAGCCAGGGCTGATGAATTTTACTGCTTTTGAGGATTTGTGCAAGTGGTTACTGATGGATGATGGATACAGCAGCAGGGCAGGATGCTCAATACTGCAGCTTGCCACATCCCCCAGCAGAAGTTTGGGGAAGTATATGCCCCAGAACACACAAAAGGCAAACTGATTATTCCCCACAGCTCAGCAAGAACCGCAGGCAAACTGCTGTCTTCTGTACTACCTGCACAGCCTGTCACCACGTTCCAGGAGAAATGACCTATGCTACGCGAAGACTCAGAAATCTCTAGAAGTCCCGTTGATCCACGCGGTACGATAGTTGTGTTACCCTGCTCAGAGACAGCCGGTTACTGACCTGGTGGAACTGATACAGGGCACCGCTCGCCTTTGGCCTTCTCACGCAGAGGATCGCCTTCCCGCAGTCTGCCCAGATACTCGGCAGCTTTTTGCTGGGGGTTTCCAGGAAACAAAGCAACCACTAGCAAGCGGCCTAAAGCTCTTCTGACTCCACACACTGCCCATGGACTTGCTTCTCCAAATAACTGAGTTTTACTAGACCCTTTGGACACTGTATATTATCCTTCAATTAGCCGCAACACCACCTTTGACAACTCCTTTGGAATGATTTACTATCCCATTGATCTCGGCCTTCCGAGATAAGCTATTTAATTGTGATTTCCCATCACTCAGACGGATCCTCACGTCCTGGATGAAAAAAGCAGCTCACAATGAAAGTGAGAGGACAGAGATGCACTGTGCGAAAAATAAATACTACAATATCGACGGCATGACTGGCTGTTGGCTATTTATAGCCTTACACTAACATGTTATCCTGGCCATAACCTGCCCATCTTGGATAAGCTTATTTTTTAAAAATGTCATGAATAAAAGACAAAGGTTGATATTTGCAAGACAGGAAACTGGATGATCAAGCTTGGGTAGGTCAACCCTTTTTCAACACACATAAGCATAACTTGCTTCGCTTGTCCTCTGTGAGGGGGAAAAAAGTATATGCGTTATGCTGTAATAGAAAAGGAAGCTCTTGCATTCTTACTTCAGATCTTCTGATACCTGATAAGCCAGGCCCTCCAAATAAGGTGCAGTTTCCACTAGAATTACATAACGCATTTACAGGAAGTACTGGATTTATCTTTAATAAGAGATCTCTGAGGTGGGGCCCATTCCAAAAAGTCACCTTAGTTTTTCTCGTTCACCAAATGAAACTCAGGACTGCAGGAAGCTGTCCGGGACAAAGAAGTGGAGCTGCTTCTCAGTATTTTCATAATATTAAAGAATCTCTTTTTGTCCAGGCAAGAACATTCTTCAAATACAAATGCAGGCTCATTAACTAAAGGTGATTCTGGTGAAGTCAAGCAAAAAAACACTCCACTGATGAGGACACCCACTATGCTGCTACCCTGAAACCTAACCTGAATTACAAAACTACCCGTTTAACATTCAGTGGCTCTTTGAAATAGGTATTTGTAAACCACATCACTTTCACTTTATCAAGCAGATCAGTTTTCAAATTTATGTCCTTAATTTCACACGTGTATAAACCTGCAGTTCATTCATACAGTCTCCTTCGCTTTCCCCTCCTTTCAGTAGGCTACGCTCACCTGGACAAAGCTGTCGTGGGTGCACGCTGAAGCAGTAGGACCAGCACAGCCAGCCAGAGGATCTGTGTGGGCTGCTGCTGAACATCTCTGTGGTGTGGCTGCAAGAATTCAAACACAGCTATCAGACCGCCAGAACTTGTGTCTGGTGTGCAGAGTTCTATTGCTTACTTTGATTAAACATTTCAATAATCACACAGTAAATGAAATTCCAGAAATTTATTGTTACCTCTCACGTGATTTTAAGACCAATTTCTTAATCTTAAAAATATTTAAGGTATGTATAGATATATTAAAAATATATATTGTAAAATTGGTAAAACACACACTTGTTGAAGTGTATGCAGAAACTTCATAATCACAGTCTTTTGTGTCTTAATATCACCTCTTTGATTTGGCTGCTTGAGTTTCTTGTCACAATACACCGTAGAAAGCATATTCACATAGCTGAGCCTAGGTGTTCATACACACATACACACTTGTGACCATATGAATTTTAAGACTTACAAAGAAAATGAATTATCTTAACCGAGAGTGTATCATTCCGAAGAATATCATGACTACTTCTAAGCTACCACTCACCAGGAAGGTTTTCATATGTAAATGAACCCTACAGGCACAGATGTATGCAAAAGGTGCGATTTGACTTGCACTGCCAGGTGGCACAAATAACTAATATGCCTCACATGGTCTCTGTGACTGATTTTTCATTATTAGACACTCTCAGATAATAAAGCTTCAACGCATTTCTTTGACGCGATTCTACTACTGTCAAAGGTTTTGCAGATAGCTGAAAGTAAACAGAACTAAATCCTTAAACTAATTATGGTCTAAGGCTAGTGGGGAAAAAAAGACTTAGATGAGCATATTTTATTTTACTGAATTTTCAATAAGAATCATAATGAAAAACCAGGGAAATCTTTTTGTCACAGAAGTTAACAAACAAGTTTGAATACACATAAAAAGAAATCTTTTCAGAAAGTTCTACTTTGATTTCATTTAATGGGACTTCAAAAGTGAAATGAAAAGAGTAAAGAGTAAGATTGAACATACATTCTTTAGTTCTCTCACTTATTAAATACGTATCTTAAGGTTAACTATCCCTTTCCAAACAAACTAATCTTGCTGCTATGCTCTCATGATGAAGGAAACCAGACTTTTTCATGTGGACATCTGAAGAAACACGATTTCAGCATTCTGTATGTTACAATATACAGAAGAAAGGATAGCGGAGAGATTAAGAGATACACAGGCACAGAAGTAAAACCACTGAGACAGTCCTAGAGTGACAGTGAAAATTAAAAGATTTATCATACTCCAGTGAAATGTCACTTACACTCTCAGAAACGCCAATTAATTCCCTGGAGTTTTCAAACGCCTCAGATTCCCTAAGTTTCTGTATTTTAGTTTTGATTACACCTTGCAAAGTTTGGTATGTTTTCACTGCGTTCTCACACCCACCTCCCATCCCAGAAGATTCAACCTGAGGAACATAGCCAAGTTATCCTTTAAACTTAAAGCAATGACCCTCATCCAGTGAGAGAGCTCTACATATTCATGTCTAAATCTACGCTGGTCTTGTTATCGATTTGTTAAGAAGTTAAGATTGATTGACTTTATTTGATTCATTAATTGATTTTATAAAATCATTTTATAAAATTAAAATATAGAAGGATAAGAAATATTTTAAATGAAACTTATAGCTGCACGGTAAAAGTTGCTATGAGATCTTCTGTACATCCTGTACCAAGGCTAGAAGAAGGGGCTAGAACCATTGTTAAAACTTAGGTAATAACTTTAGGGTTTGAAAGGTTTCTTTGTATTTGACCAGTCTTCTGTATGTAGAAGGTGTATTGAAATGTCAGAATATGAGATGAATGGAAACCGGGGAGAGTCGACTAGAACAGCTTGTGGTTACCTGCCAAGAAACCGTGAACTTTAGTAAAAGGTAATTCTGGCAGGGGCAGATCGTGACCACCGACTCATATACCACCTACCCAAATCGTACCCCAGACCAATTTCTAGACCTTTCTAAGCTCTACTGCGCAGAATTGGATATAGGAGGAGAATATGTTAATGATTTATGGGAAATATCATGGTTATGCATGAATACTTAATGGATATGTATGAATAAGTTCTATATATGGAGTCTGATTTTGAGACCTGGCATGCGTTGATCGTGAGAGGACTTGCTCAGGCACCCGGCCGTTAATAAAGAAGTGTCTGCTTATCTACATCACATTGGTGTCGATAAGTTCTTCATTCCGAGATTTCGGTAACAGTTTTGGCGACCCAGATGGGACCTCGCTGAAGGAGTCCGGAGGAGTCGGGGACCTGATCGGTTCCAGCCGGCACCGAGGATTTCTCGGGGATACCCATCGATCCCCGATCCGTAAGGCTCTTTCGCGACGTTCCCTGGATTTTTGGTAAGACACTTCTTTTTTCTAATTGTAGTAAGTGGGCTGGAGTCACACTAAAGTAAGTGAGTAAGTGCACTAGAGGAAGTGGGTAGGAGTCCCACTATAATAAGTGTATGGTAAGGAGTGGGATGGAGTCCCACCAGTGGGATGGAGTCCCACTGAGTAAGTCTGCCTGTCAGACGCGGTGAAAGAGCTGCGCAGGGTAGGACTAGGAGTCTGCCCGTAAGACATAACGAAAGCTATTGCAGGGTTGGACTAAAAGGATCCTTGTGGAAGTGGAAGCCTAGGCGTCTGCCCGTAAGACATAAGCGAAAGCTATTGCAGGGTTGGACTAAAAGGATCCTTGTGGAAGTGGAAGCCTAAGCGTCTGCCCGTAAGACATAAGCGAAAGCTATTGCAGGGTTGGACAAAAGTGGAGACAAGAGAAACTATATGCTATAGTGTTCTCTAAGGTAGTGCCTCTAACAAGAAGTTAGAAGAGGTTTTTGGGTTTTTTTTGGTTTTTTTGTGAGTTTGTGTATTAAGAAGAAAATTAAGAGGTACAATATTGTGTTATATGTTTGTTTAAAGTAACTGTGGGAAAGTGTGAGTGTGGCTGTAAGGGTGAGATGTGCAATTGAGCACAAAAGCAAGTGTGGAGTGTGGATCCGCAGATCGGAGTGACAGAGTTGAACAATTGTATATAGTATTGTGAGTGATTACACCATGGCAACTAAGTTAACTCAGTTGTTTAAAAGTAAAAGCATGGGTAATCTTGCTGTAAATGATAAAATCCCAAAAAATTCTCCATTGGGATGTTTGTTGGCACATTGGGGGGATTTATATGAGGGTTTGCCAAAGAGCCAGATGATCGAGTATTGTAATAATTGGTGGCCGCCATATATATTGGAAAATCAGGAAAAGTGGCCCACGAATGGGACACTGAATTATAACACTATTTTGCAGTTAATGCTGTATTGCAAAAGAGAAGGGAAATGGAATAAAATGCCAAATGTGGATTTGTTCTTTTATGTAAGACAAAGAAAGGATTGGCAGGCTGAATGTAAGTTAACTATTAGAGATAATTTGGTAATGGCTATAACTTCTGATAATAAGAATGTGGAAAAAAATGTTGTTCAAATTGTGAGATTGGGAGTGGATACAGGAGCGACATTTTTTTATTAAATACCTGTAAAGGAAAAACTGGAAGAAAAACAGGCCATTCCTGCAACCCCTGGATTTGAAATTTGGAAATAAGATAATTACACATGAAATTTTGTATGTACCAGAATGTCTGATACCCTTCTTAGGAAGAGATTTGTTATCCAAATTAAATGCGCAAATTGTTTTTGACGAAGGAGAACTTTTTTTGAAAATACCTGAGTCAAAAACGGGAGAAATCCTGATGATATAAGAAAAAGTAAAGGAACAAGAAATTCCACCGGAGATGGATTTGGCAGTGATCCCTACTGTATGGGAAACAAATATGCCTGGTAAATCGAAACTAGCAGAACCTGTTAAAATAGATTTGAAGGAAGGCGCAGGAACAGTGAGAATTAAACAATATCCAATCAAACCGGAAGTGAGACAGGAATTGAAGAAATTGATTGATAAATTTTTGGAGTATAAAATTTTGGAAGAATGTGAATCTGAGTGTAATACTCCTATTTTACCAGTCAGAAAACCCTCGGGTGAATATAGACTGGTACAAGACTTGAGAGCAGTAAATCAAATAGTTAAGGATATTTATCCTGTGGTAGCAAACCCTTATACACTGTTAACAGCATTGAGGGAGAATTATCAGTGGTTTACAGTGCTTGATTTAAAAGATGCTTTGAAAGGAGAAAACTGTTTGCTTTTGAATGGGAAAATCCTCAAACTGGGTGAAAGATGCAGTTGACATGGACTAGATTACCCCAAGGATTTAAAAACAGTCCAACTATTTTTGGAAATCAATTAGCAAAGGAACTTGAAATCTGGAAACAGGATAAATCAAGACCTGGGCATTTACTTTTACAATATGTGGATGATATATTGATTGCTACAGAAGAAAGATTTATTTGTATACAGGTGACTATTGACCTTTTGAATTTCCTGGGTCTAAATGGGTATAAGGTATCCAGGAAGAAAGCCCAAATAGCCTGCCAGACTGTGATATATCTGGGCTTTGAGATTTCAAAAGGACAATGGAAATTAGGAAAAAATCGCACAGAAGCTATTTGTGGTATACCTGAGCCGAGAAATATTCATGAACTCAGAGCATTTCTGGGAATGACTGGGTGGTGTCGCCTTTGGATCACGAACTATGGGCTAATAGCTAAACCGCTGTATGAGGCCCAAAAGAACTCTCCCTTTGTATGGGGCCCACAACAACAAAAGGCTTTTGTAGAGTTGAAACGTGCCTTAATGTCTGCACCTGCCTTGGGACTGCCGGATCTAACCAAGATTTCCAGCTGTTTGTGCATGAAAGACAACACCTTGCACTGGGCGTGTTAACCCAGAGGATAGGAAGCTGGAAACGACCAGTCGGATATTTCTCTAAACAACTGGACACAGTGAGTAAAGGGTGGCCAAACTGCCTTCGAGCAGTGGCCGCAACAGTGATGCTCATACAAGAAGCTCGGAAATTGACTTTGGGAAGAACAATAACAGTCTATGTTCCACACATGGGATAACTGTCCTAGAACAGAAGGGGGGACACTGGCTGTCCCCCAGCCGAATGATGAAATACCAGGTGGTATTGACTGAACAGGATGATGTGATTCTAAAGACAACTAACCTGGTAAATCCTGCAGTGTTTTTAAGTTCCATACAGGAAGAAGGACGACTGGAACATGATTGCTTGGCTACCATCGAGTATGTTTATTCCAGTCGTGAAGATCTGAAGGATGTGCCATTGGAGCGACCAGACTGGGAATTGTATACTGATGGAAGCAGCTTTATGGAACAAGGAGTTCGATACGCCAGATATGCGGTAACAACAGAGACTACAGTTATAGAAGCAGGAGCATTGGCGAGTACCACATCAGCCCAAAAGGCGGAGCTCATCGCTTTAATTCGAGCCTTAAAACTAAGCAAAGACAAGAGAGTAAATATCTGGACCGATTCAAAATATGCCTTTGGGGTAGTGCATGTCCATGGGGCTTTGTGGAAAGAGAGGGGGTTATTGTCCTCTCAAGGATCAAACATTAAGCATCAAACAGAAATTTTACAGTTATTGCAAGCAGTTCAAAAGCCAGATCAAGTAGCAATCATGGACTGTAAGGCACATCAGATTGGGAATACAAAAATAATAGCTGGGAATAATTTAGCTGATAGAACAGCAAAAAAGGTAGCAAAGAAACAAGCATTGCAAATGGCAATAATTCCTTCTAAAACAGTAACCCTTCCTAGGGAAAAAAACGAGATATTCAGAGGAAGATGACAAATTGGGTCAGTTATTAAATGCTAAGAAAAACTTAGCGGGATGGTGGGTAACTCCTAACGGACAAGTAGTAATTCCACCTCTCTTGATGAGAGAGATAATTCAAACGAGACACCAAGAATGTCACTGGGGGGCAGAAGCCTTAGTAACATCTTTACGAAAGCAAGTAATATCAGTTAAAATGTTGGGAATAGCTAAATAGTAACTGCAAAATGTGAGGTATGTTTGAAAAATAATCCAGTGATTAAGAAAAAGGTTCAAATGGGTAGGCTGAAGTCTGGTACAGAACCTGGAGATTATTGGCAAGTAGATTTTTCAGAGTTGCCTAGATACAATGGGTACCGGTACATTTTGGTAGGGGTTGATACTTTTACAGGATGGCCAGAAGCCCTTCCCTGTCACACCACACAAGCAAAAAGAGGTTGTGAAGTGGTTATTACAAGAAATAATTCCGAGATTTGGAGTTCCTATTGGAATTTCCTCTGACAGAGGTCCACACTTTGTTGCTGAAGTAGTCCAAAGTGTTAGCAAAGTATTGGGTATTAATTGGGATTTGCATGCGTCTTGGAGACCACAATCTAGTGGGAAAGTGGAAAGGATGAATCAAACTTTGAAATGACAAATAAGTAAAATTTGTCAAGAAACCAGTCTAAAGTGGCCTCAGGCGCTTCCATTGGCATTATTATGAATCAGGGTACAGCCAAAGAGTGGAACCTCAGTCAGTCCTTATGAATTATTACATGGAAAAACATATGAGTCTCCAGAACCAAATCTAAACATACATGTAAAAGGAAAACAAGATGTGTATAACTATTTGCTTTTTCTAAGGAAAACTTTGGCTGCAATTTGGAGTGCAGTAATTTGGAATAGACCTTTATTCCAGGAAAATTTAGTGCATGATTTCCAACCAGGAGGCTATGTCTATGTGAAGACCTGGACCTCCGAACCTTTGCAGGAGCACTGGAGAGGACCTTTCCAGATACTGTTAACCACTTTTACAGCTATCAAAATTGCAGAATCAGATGCTTGGATACATTATACTCGAGTGAAGAAAGCACCTACTCCATGGAAGATTGTGAATCGTGACCCAGAGACTTTAAAATTGACTTTGAAACATGTCTAATTTTTCATATCAGGTTATGATTGTTCTTTGGATTTTATTTTGGTCGGTAGTGTTGGTGGGATCATGGGCTGACTTGGTGGACAGGAACAAAAGATAAATAGAAACAGAACAAGTAATTGACATTCCCAAACAAATGGCTGAAGAAAATTTGATGGTAGGATTGATTAAAGAATTTGCCAATTTATAAAATGTCACACAGATCACTGCTTGTTTGCCAATACTGAGGGCAGTAGGTGAATCTATTCCATGGGGAATTTTAACCATGAATCTGACCAATCTGGAATATAAAAATGAGACCACCTATTGTGAACAAAGGCCAGTAACTCAATGGTATGAACAAGTAAAGGTTATTAGAAAACAGTGGAATTCACCAGGTAAAGAAACAGATTGTAAAAAAAAACAACTATTGAATTATGATTTTATAACAGGATCCCGACCTAGTGCCATAGCTCGAGTTCTTCTTCCTGGGGGTCCAAATCCCCAGTTAGGATAGTGTTCTTATGATGAACAACTTAAAACCAATGTGAGCAGAAGTATCATGAAATGGAAGTGTAACAAAACTGGCCAAGGTACCCAATTAGTAGACCAGTGGGACTCTATATGGTCTATGTCCATATTTTCCCATTTTCAGTATATGGCAAGAACTTCTTGGTGTTTTACCTGGGATGGAAAAGTTTGTTTCAGTATTACCCTGGGTCAATGATAGGTCAACTTTATTGGGAGAGAAGGAAAATAAAATAGTGCCGTGGTGGAAATGTGAAAAAGTGTATGATTGCAGTAATGCAGACTTAGTAATCCAAAGAAATCCTCCGTTGGCCGCTGCTTTGAAATATGGTTGTTTTTGTCGAGGTCTTAAGAATACTCTCAATTTAACCAGCACTTTTACAGTTAGAAAAGGAACTTTGTTTAGTTGTAGAAAATCTACTATTCGAAGTCCAGGACATTTAGTTTGGGCATTAAGTGATGGAACCTGGACAACACACTTTCCATTAGATGGTAAGGTGAAACAAATTACTTTAGGCATGCCAACATTGTGTCCAATTTGGAAGAAATCACCATTTAAAGGATCTTTAGAGAATTTAGAATTGAAACGAATAAAGAGATCTGGGATAAATGATGATATTTGGAATGAACCATCTACAGGAGTGAAAATTGGCTGGGCACTTGAATCACTTTTAAATCCTATAGCTTCATATAGAAACAGAGCATGGCTCTATCATTTAACTGGTCAAGTGGAAAAATTAGCAAACGTTACCAAAAAGGGGTTTAAGGAATTGAATATACAATTACAGGCAACTTCCAGAATGACTTTGCAAAATAGAATGGCACTAGATATGCTCCTACTTAAAGAACATGGAGTGTGTGGGTATCTCAAGGATAAATTGGACCACTGTTGTATCCACATTCCAAATGTCACTCAGAATGTGGAACATGATCTAGACTTACTGGGAAAAACTGAAAAACAAACTGAAACAATTCAAAAGGATATGTCAGAAGATTGGCTTGGGAAAATTTTTAACAAACTGGGATGGAATTTGAGCTCTTGGATACAATCTATAATTAAGACTTTGTTTCTGTTACTAGTTGTCTTTTTGATGAGCATGCTAGTATATGCATGTTTGAAGAAACAGTTTACCAATAGAATTGCAGTCAATCGTAAGATTATGAGAGAAGTGCCAACTATTTTACCAAGACATGATCCATCACCAAAATATGTTGAAACAAGAGATATATGAATAATGTGAAAGTATTGAAATAATGATTTTCAACACATTCAAAGGGGGGAAATGTTATCGATTTGTTAATAAGTTAAGATTGATTGACTTTATTTGATTGATTAATTGATTTTATAAAATCATTTTATAAAATTAAAATATAGAAGGATAAGAAATATTTTAAATGAAACTTATAGCTGCACGGTAAAAGCTGCTATGAGATCTTCTGTACATCCTGTACCAAGGCTAGAAGAAGGGGCTGGAACCATTGTTAAAACTTAGGTAATAACTTTAGGGTTTGAAAGGTTTCTTTGTATTTGACCAGTCTTCTGTATGCAGAAGGTGTATTGAAGTGTCAGAATATGAGATGAATGGAAACCGGGGAGAGTCGACTGGAACAGCTTGTGGTTACCTGCCAAGAAACCGTGAACTTTAGTAAAAGGTAATTCTGGCAGGGGCAGATCGTGACCACCGACTCATATACCACCTACCCAAATCGTACCCCAGACCAATTTCTAGACCTTTCTAAGCTCTACTGCGCAGAATTGGATATAGGAGGAGAATATGTTAATGATTTATGGGAAATATCATGGTTATGCATGAATACTTAATGGATATGTATGAATAAGTTCTATATATGGAGTCTGATTTTGAGACCTGGCATGCGTTGATCGTGAGAGGACTTGCTCAGGCACCCGGCCGTTAATAAAGAAGTGTCTGCTTATCTACATCACATTGGTGTCGATAAGTTCTTCATTCCGAGATTTCGGTAACAATCTCCCTCCGCTCCCCTACAGGCAGTACTTCAAAACAGGCACTTCCAGGACACCAGTAATCTCACCCCAAGACAAACTCTAAACCAAGCAACGTGAATTGCACCCAAGACGCCCCTTTCCTTCCCTTGACTACGGAAGAGGGCTGGGGCCTTAGCTGAGATAGAGACAACTACAATTCATCATGATGAGTTTCAGCCTATGCTCTGTAACCAACAGAAACACAAAGCGGGGACCACCTCTCACCTTAATTAAGCAAGTATTCTGGATGAGGCTTGGAGCAACCTGGTCTAATAGAAGGTGTCCCTGCCCATGGCAGGGGGGTGGGAACTTGCTGATCTTTAAGGTCCCTTCCAACACAAACCATTCTGTGATTCTCAGGACACCTGCTCCTGGGAGAAGACTTAATAGTTAGCAGCTGGCAAGGCAGGCTCCACACTTTGGCCACCACAGTAATCTTTGCATAAGGGGCACAAGGCAAGGAGCACGTGGCAGAATTTGCCTGTCTCTTAAACATTTAAGTGTGTCTACAAGAAATGCCCAGCTCCTCAGAACCCTTCCTTGACAAAAATGACGTTATGGAAACTAGTGATTATTGTCCGAAATGTTCTCAGCAGAGGTCTCAGAAGAGATGCACAAAAGATGTAATGATTTCACTGTGTAGGATTTCTAAACAGGGATAGATAGCTGTCTTTGTGAAGGTGCGGCTGCCAAAGGAGGAGCAGGCAGAAGGAAAGAATAATAACTGAACTTTAGTTTGTTCAAGGAAAGAGTCACTGTTCTGAATTTCAGAAGTTTTAGGGAAATCACTTGGAGAATTGCGGCGAATGAAGAGACGGGACACAGCTTGATGCAAGCAAATGTCAATTTATTGCACAGAAGCACGAGTTTCTATACACTTTCAGAAGCTGCGCGTTTTAAACAGATTGGTTCTTGAAGCTAAGCCTTGCATACTAGGCAATCCCTGATTGGTGGTTAACTACCAGCAATTAACCGCAAGGTGTTACCTCTCCTTGGCGCCATCCGTCTCCCACTCCCCTGTGCTCTGCAAACATGCCTCATCATGTTAATTGTTGTCTAGACAAGCTCGAGCACATTCCCCTCAGCTAACTGATTGCCACGCATGGTCCTAGTTTCCAGCCGGCTCCTGCACCGCCCGCTGGTCCCCTCACCCCGCCAACCCCTCAGATCCGTGGCCACCAGCATCTCCCATAGCTTCCGTGAGCGACCAGGCAGCTGAGGCCCGGGGCCGAAAGTTGCCACTCGGGGCGGCCCCGCCGCCAGCCTGGAGCCGTCCCGGGGGCAGCCTGGAGGTCCTTGAACCACGGCGCGGGTGGGCGCCGGGCCGTGGAAAGCGGCTGCAGGCGGGGCAGAGCGTGGAGCACGTGTTCCGTGGCCCCGCGCCCTGCCATGGCTACCTGGCACCCCGGGACCGCGTGCGGGAAAAGGGGCGGGGCCGCATGGCCACGTGACACAACATCGAATCCCAGGGAGGGGTGATCTCAGGAAGGGCGGGGCAGGGGCGGGTTCTGCTGAGCAGCCGCTGCTGCCGCGGGGTGAGGGCGGTGGGGATGGAGGGGACGGAGGGGACAGAGTGGACAGAGGGGGTGCGGGCGGCGGGGACAGAGGGGGGCACGGGTGGCGGGGATGGAGGGGACGGAGGGGGGCGTGGGCGGCGTGGGCAGAGGGGACGGCGGAGACAGAGGTGGGTTCAGGTGGCTGGGATGGAGGAGACAGAGGGGGGCGCAGTCAGCGGGGGGCTGGGGAGCTGCTCCATGTGCCGGGGGTGCACCGGGCTAGTGCGTACCCCGCCGGGAGGAATGCTGCCGGCAGAGCAGGTGTTGCAAAGTGTCGGCTTTAAAACCACTGGCAGTTCACAAAAGGAAAAGCAAATTTATAAGGAGCGCAGAGGAACACAGAATAAATCGGGAATTGTGTCACATTTGCCCTAAACCCCCCCAGACCAGTGCAGTTCTGATCCCCACACCAGAACAGATAAGATTGGGTTAAAATGGGGCAGAGAAAATCAGCAGCGAGCATAAGAACTAGCTTCAGCGGAAGGAAATACTGAAGAAGGAATCTTCAGAGGGGCGGTTATTATATAAAAAGATAGGTAGTAAAGTTGTAGTTAGTGTAAAGGAGGCAAGCACGACTAATGGAGGATTTCAAATAGGAGAAATCAAATCAGGTACTTAATCACAGGGAAACTGGGGAACTAATTGCCACAGGATGTTTTGGGTACCATAATGTTACTTGGCTAGAGGAGGGTGTGTGGGGGGGTACGTGTGTGTGAAGAAAAGAGAGAGGAAAAAAAGAAAAAGAACAAGATTAGCTATATTCACAAAGACTAGAACTCTTAAGCGGCACCTTTGTCACTGCGAGTGCTTGCACTGTGCGCTGGCACAGCTCTGAGGCGGTGCCTGAGCTGCACTGGTGCAGATCTGCCCTCTCCTCAGCCTTGTGCTGTCAGCTGTGACTGCAGGCAGACTGCAGGAACCAGCAGAACCATCCTTACCGCTGCAGAACAGGAATCTGCTGTGAACCAACAGGCAAAGAAGAGCAGGGAGCCGGGGAAGGAAGAGTGCGGTGATCTCTCTCTCTGCTTGCATCTTGCCCACAGGTCACCAGCAGTGGTGGAAGAAAATGACATTCCTCTGTCTTGGCTGCCCTCAAAGCAAGACCGTCGTGAGAAGACTGAGCACCTGTGTGTTTCGTGACCTCAAATACATTATCTTGGAGTTGTCGTAAGATTTCTTAGCAAGAAGGTGCAAACCCAAACCTCTTCTTTAACTAAAGTTGTCCTTATTGCTTTGGTTTACAGCACAGCCCCTAACCACCAAGGCAAGCAAAAGCACAGTAAGTTCCAGAAAGGGGGCAAAATTGAATAAATTGATTGGAAACTTCCTATTTTTAAACTGAAAGTAATATCCCTCTGCTCTTCTGCATAGCTGAAGTGAGGAAAATGATGTTTGGGTGGGGTTGCTAACAGAGTTTCACACTTCAAATTAAACCAGAAGCAGAAATTTTGTCAATGTTGTCATCAAAGCTAAAATCCAGCACCACAGAAGGATGTTGCTTTACCCGAGGAATTAATGGCCTACGATTCTAGTAAGCTCATGCTGTCGTCTTCCCAAGAGGCTTTGCATTTTTTTTCCCTTTGGTAATAATTTATTAAGAATTATGTTGCTTAGTGTAAACAGCCAAAACTTAAGTAAAGCAAATCTGAAAAATCCAGAAAAATGTCACAAAAAAATTCTTCTCGGCATTCCTGAGGTTGTCTTTTGCATTACTTCAGTGAAATGAATTTGGGTTTCTCTCTCCCTGTGCAGCAAGAGTGCCAGAAGACCATGACTACCTGATGGTGGGACAGGTAAGGTTTTTAGTGTATCATCCGTAAATCAGGGCAGAGCCGGCAATACATAGTCCATAACTGAAATGCAGGGCATGATTCCCTAGAACTAACACACAGAAACATCGGTCCCTTTCGTACCACTGACCATTCTTGACTTCAGGCCCAAGAGTGGATTCATTTGCCACTTCTTGGTCAGTGGGTTAAATTTGGTCCTGAGGACTTTAATCGTTACTTTACTGTCAAAGATTGTTATTAGCCAAAGGTGATGGGAGCTGCAAGAATAAATAGCTTATTACTAATTTGTGTCATTGACATATGGACTCAGTGCTTTCCTTCTTTTTCACCCATGTGAACTCAAATTGCTGTTAGCCCGCACGCCCCTATTTGCCATGTACCATGGCAGTTACTCCCTGGTGTCTGCCTCTCTCACAGCTGTGCCTTTCTCTGCAGCTAGCTTTCTTCCTCCTTCCCTGCTGCGGGACACCAGAGATGTGCCTATTTTACACATGAGAAGGTGGGCCTTTGCCAGAGATTCATAATCCTCTTCTCCTGCCAGTACTTAATCTCCATTCCAACCTTTTGTGATAACCTCCTAGTTTTCTATGTTTCCCTTTCTTACACATATATATAGTAAAACCCCCTACCAACTGAACTGAATGTAAATTACACATTTTGCAAACTGATTCTGCAGAGCTGAACAAAAATGTTATTGTTAGCTTGTCTACTGTATGTCAGGGCAAGGACAGCTGCATTTCCATGCAGTGTGCTGACCCTGACAACCATCCAATGACATACCACTGTTAGTAAAGGCAGCACTTAATCCCTGGAAGGTCTTACCAGGTTAAGTGGAGGATTTTTCATCACCTGGAAAATATAAATCGATATGTGCCTTTGTTCAGCTACCAGTTAGTTGAGGAAGTGACCAGTTTACATTATCAAGCCTGTAATTTGCAGAAGGCCAGATACGCTACGTACAGTCACCCTTCCTGGGCTGAAAATGTCTACCTCTAAATGCCTAAGAGGAATGTACATATATACTATAAAGCTGGAAAATAACTGTTCTTACCGTGATTATATGCATGTTAGATTTGTGAGTCGTAAGAAGTGTTGCTGTGATTATTTTCAGTTTTGTTAGGAAGATAACAAAGAACAGTTGAAAAACATTCCCTAGAGAATTAACATTTTGGAAGAAATGTGATTTTTCTTACATTTTTTTTCTAGCTAAAGAAATAATCAGCTAGTACAGAAGGATGGATATTGTTTTCTTATTGAATGTATAGCAGTACAAATCTTTGAGCTCCAGACGTCTTGTAACACAGCTAAGACAGTCTCATACTACTACATTTTAATTTGTTCTGAATCAACATAAGTAAGCACTGAATATTTCTGTCCATGTCATCTTAATTAGGAAGGAAAGAAGGACCTAGATGCTTTGCTAATAAGTCAGATAAGACTAAACTCAAAACTGTTTTCAGATTTGACAAATTTTGGCAAATAATCTCTATTTTTAATTATGGATGGGATGAGGTCTGGAAGCACAAGCATAGTACAAGACAACCAACTTTCCTACTCAGCTGACTCATCTGAAACTATGGAACATGACAATTTTAGAACGGAAGCCTAAGAACATATCATCAGCCCGTTTTTCTCAGTTCTAAGTGATCTTTGAAAAGCATAGTTAACTTCTGTTTCATGTGTTAATACCATATTAAATTGCCTTATTGCTTTGTGATGTAGAGAAACTTTGGTGTTGACTTGTCTGATTCATTTCAAGAATTTTTTTTCTTGTAAGTTTGAAAAAAGGTTATTCCACTGAAGCAAGTTGATTGCAAGAAGTTTCAGTAATTGAATCCCTAGATAGTTGTCTTTATTCTGGGAGGTTTTGTCCCACTTCTAATGGATTTTTAATGCTGGAACAGTTTAATTTAAAACTGTTGCCATAAAACATGTTAGAATTTTCTATTTTTGTTGCAGGATTTTTTTTCCCCAAAAACGTTTTTAAAAGCTGAGGTTGAACAGGTGGGAACAAATAAACATGAAAGATCATGTGAGCCACCAGGGACAGCATGGGGACTAATTTAAGGAAGATGCCATTGTGCTGTCAGTGTGGAAGTTAGTGTTACAGCAGCGTGGAACTACTTTAGATGGGCTGTGGTTAAGATGTATGTTATTGTGAGCCAGGAGACAAGGAGTAGAAGCGTCCACTGTGACTGTTTTTAGTGCGTCGACCTGGGAGAATTTAGGATTGACACTGTTAGAAGCTGTGGTGAAAGGGGACAAAGAGGCGTCGGGGCTTTTGGCTACATGGGGACTGCTTAGAGATGCTGTGGGGGGCTTGAAAAGTCAGCAAGACGTCAGTGGGGGTGTATCACCCAGACCTCTCCTGGATCACCCTTCAGTCAACAGACAAGAGGGTGAGGTGGTGGGGGAGGGGGAGAGTCCATGCCCCTTACCAGTCACCACTCCTCAATGTCCCAAAGCCCCCAAATCTGCCGAACGGCATCGACCTATGTTCGGTAGTGATTCCGAGGATGAAGACGACGAGCAGAAACCTTGGCGGACTGATCCCTGCCCCCCTGAGTCCCACCGACATTTATGGCAGCCCACACTCCCTCCTCCCCCAGCCTCTTCTCCCCTCCCGCCTGCCCCCTCTGCTCCTCCCCTGCCTACGCAGGGTGGAAATGCCAAAAATCGGGAGTCATGTCCAGCTACAACAAGGTTATCAGTCAGAGGCAGTGAAGAATGTGGTGGTGGTAGAAATCCAGTATCCAGTGTAATGGTAATGCCGCGCGGCCCTCGGCAATTTTGGCAGGCTGTAAAAGATGCGGTACAGAAAGAGGGAAACTGGAATTTAGTAGAACATACAGGTAGACTGCTCCTTGATGTTACTACTCCTTCCACTGTTGCACTGCATGCATATCCTGTTATAACAGGAGACGTGGCTGCTGGTAATCCCAAGGTTCATACAGCATCTGCTTGGAAAATAGTGCAGGACTTGCAAAAATCTTTTTCTCAGTACAGGGTGAATTCACCGGCTACAATGCAATTGTTACATTTGCTTACCATGGACACTTGGACTCCTTTCGATATTTCTCAGGTGGCGCAGATCATTTTCCAACCTGTGCCACTAGCGGTCTTCCATGGCACATGGCGGGCAGCGGTGGAACAGCAAGGGCTGCAGAATATGAACCTTCCACAGCATGATCTTTGGGTTGGTAATGGGCCTGACGTGTTGATGGGCACTGGGCAGTATGCCAGCCCTCAGCAACAGGCTCAGTGGTCCACCCTAGTGTTAGATCAAGTCCAAAATAACCGAGTCCATGTTGGTGTTTGCGATATAGACTTTACAGATCAAATATGTGCCTTAGTTTCTACACCTGTGCCTCCTGGAAACATTCCAAAAAATACATGCCTTGCTCAGCTTGTGCCTTTTGAGAGCTGTGTTCCCCGAACAGAGCCCAGATGGCGGGTCGATGAAGGATTCGCCTCCACAGGAATACCTCAAGTGTCTTGGACACAAGAACCATCTCCACAATGACACAACCTGACCTACACTCTGGCATTGTCGGGAGGCACTCCTGCACAAGTGAAGTTGAGCGGTCTTCTGGATACCGGAGCAGACGTAACTGTCATATCGAGCAAGGACTGGCCACCTCATTGGCCTTTGGTAAATAACGCAGTGGGAGTTGTAGGTCGGGGGGGCGTGACTACAAGCTACTTGTCTGTAAAACCTATACAGATCAAAACACAAGAAGGACAGACTGCCTCCGCCCGGCCATACGTTGCCACCACAGCACTCACTTTGTGGGGCCGAGATTGTCTAGGACAGCGGGGAGTTCGGATCACCACGGATTTTTAACTGGGGCCACTGTACTGCAGGCAGTGAAACAGCCTCCCCTTGGTCTACTTGGTTGACCGACAGACCAGTATGGGTAGGTCAGTGGCCCCTGCCCCAGGAAAAGCTGTGTGCCCGGCATGAATTACTTAAGGAAAGATTAAACACGGGCCACACTGAAGAGTCACATAGCCCGTGGAACACCCCTGTATTTGTGATGAAAATGATTTCAGGTAAATGGCGATTGTTGCATGACCTGCGTAAAGTGAATGCAGTGATGGCCCCTGTGGGGGCCTTGCAGCCGGGATTGCCGTCTGCCACCGTGATACCAATGGAGTGGGACATTGTAGTTATTGATCTGTAAGGCTGTATGTTCACCATTCCTTTAGATCCAGAAGACAAGGCCAAGTTTGCCTTTACAGCACCAACTAGAAATAACTCTGAGCCCACAAAAAGGTACCACTGGACCGTGCTGCCTCAAGGCACGAGAAACTCGCCAAGCATTTGCCAGTGGTTTGTAGCTCAAGCCCTGAGCTCAGTGACAGACAAATACCAGGACGTTTACGGTTATCGTGGCATGGATGGCATTTTGCTAGCAGCACCATCAGAAGAGCTGCTGGAGACAGTTGAGAAAGAGTCCAGACGTAGTTTAGCTGAGTTTGGGTTGATTGTAGCTCCTGAAAAAGTTCAGAGACAAGAGCCTGGAAACATCTGGGCATGAATGTGCTGAATACAACTGTGTCTCCACAAGCTATAAAATTGAAACTGGAAGTAAAGACCTTGAATGATGTCCAAAAGCTTGCAGAAATGCTGAATTGGTTATGGCCTTATTTAGGCCTTACTAATGAACAAATGCCACCTCTGTTGCAACTTTTAAAAAGAAAAACACAGATCTTTTAGCCCCAAGGCCTTTAACGCCTGCAGCCTTGGCACTTGTGAAAGAAGTCAAACACTTGATCTCTACACGACGTGTGGCGTATAGCTATCACGCTTCCTTTAAGTGGTTTTCTTTTAAAGAACCAATCTTCTCCTTATGCTATGTTGGCCCTGTGGAACCAGGCTTGGGAAGATCCACTGCGTGTACTTGAATGGTTGGTTTTGCCTTTGCAGTCTAAGAAAAATAAAAGGGTTTTTTCTCAGTCCCCATGTCTGGAGGTTGGGTTCTTCCAAAGCTGAGCTCAGGAATAGGCTGAAGGAATTGCCCCCAGAAGACCATGCTGCTGGGCTTGGGTTCCCCATGGCTCAGGGCAGGAGGGCACGGGGCAGCACGTTAGGGCATGGGCCTGTGTTGAGCCTTCGCGTGTGGGTGCCCAGTGCCCATGGGAATGGTGGGTGACCAGGAGGGATGTGCCTGGGACCATCTCCCTGGGCTTTCAGGCACCGCTGCCCTGCACAGCAGCACCGCCTGCTCAGGGCCATGCCTGAGACCACATCCCTGGGCGAGAGCAGACGTCTCTGTGTATGCCCCAGCTGGGGCAGGCTGCTGTGTCCCTGGTGCAGCAGGAGGTGCCTGGGGAGCCCCCAGGCCAGCAGCCTGGTGCTGGGGACAGGGACTGGCCCCGAGGGGCTGCCAGGAGTGGGCAATCAGGGTCCCTGTGAGAGAGGAGCAGCAGACAGAGGGAGACACTGGCCTCTGTCCCCTCATGCCATGGCTGGCACCTGCCCTGGGTCTGACTGGCAGGATGAGTCCCCTCTCTGCCCACCAGCATATGCTGTGCTTTTCAGAGAGGCTGTGGCTATGGGGTGAGTGCCCAGAGCTCTGCAGCCCCCTTTGGGTGGGCAATTGCATGGGGCCAGCCCAGCGTGGGCTGCTGTGTCTGCCTGGGCTGAGGAGAGGGCAGGGGAGGTGGGCAGAGCTGGGGGCGGGGGCTGGGCAGGGAAGGGCCAGGGAGAGGGAAACACCAGTGAGAGCTCAGCTGTGTGGGTGTGCAGGGTGGGGGCACACAGCAGGGTGGTCCTGGTGCAGATCTGGGGATCAATGACAAAGGAAGCAAGGCACCAGGGGAGCAAGACTGAGGTTCCTCCTCTGTGCCATGTTCTTTGGAACCTAAGGAAGCCGTCCCAGGGAAATTTTCCCCCAAGAAGTCCCAAGCAACGCTCATTTCCATTTGTGGTTATAGAACTCAGCCTCTATGGGGGTCGTTTGCTGCATGATCACCTCTTTCCTCCTCTCTGCTTCAGTAATACCCAACTTCATCACCATTTTCAAGAAAAAGAGAATCAATTTCCTACTGTCCCTTGTTACACACAAGTCCCATAGTTCTTGCCACAGTTGATCACTCAGCCAAGGTGGTGGTCAGACACCTTCAGCCAGATCAGGTGCTCAGGACTTCATTTTGACAAATATTGAGGCAGGCATTGAATGAGATCCCACCAGCTGGCCCGGGTCTAGCACATCAGTCTTGAACTCTAAACAGCTTCTCAAAGACTCCCAAATCTCTCTCAGCCTTTCCTTGTCTATAATGTCCTCCAGGTTCCAGGCATCATTCTGGACTGTGCAGGAATTGCTCCAATCTGGCAGGGTCTCTCTTGTGCTGGGGAGCCCCACTGTGGGCTCAGCAGTCCTGATGTGGTCCTGTGGTGGGTTAACCTTGGCCAGCACCCAGCCAGCCCCCAGCTGCTCATCCACTTGCCTGACTCAACAGGACAAAAGAAGAAATTATACCAGCAGTGCTCATGGGTCATGGCCAAAGATGTGTCATGATGTCAAAATTCAATTTGATTTATTGCTAATTCAAAAGTACATGAATTGCGAGAAACCAGGACTAAAACATACAGACCATTCCCCTCACAGTTTCTCCAAGGGCCAAATTACTCCATTGCTCCCAATTCACCTACACACCAACACCCTGAAAGGGTGTCAGTAGATTTAGGGATGTCCACTTTGGAGGGGATATTCAACAAGTTATGTGCATTGATTACAGATGTCAGATATGTCAATTGCTTTACCGTTCTCCAATTTAAGACATACAATATCATTGACAAAACAAGACCGATCAAGACCAATATCAAAAGGACAACAATAGGGTGACACAACTTGTTCAAGATGCCAGTAGCAGTCGGTGACCATCAGAAAAGTGTGTCCCACCATCCATGTTCTGCATCTTTTCTCACTCTTCTCAAGACACGGTGTATTTCTTCCACATTGTGATGGACAGCTATCAAGGTTTTACGTTCATTTTCTCTAACCTTTTCCAGAATCTTGATCAAGTGTTGATGCTGTAACAGTTGTTTTACCAAGGTGAGATTCATTCCAATGGATACAGGCGGCAATTCGTGAATCAGTGTATAATTAGATTTCAAGAGCTGGTGAGATGTGACTGGGGCTAAATAGGAGAAGTCACATCCAGTGATGTTCATAAAATTGCAAACGCAAAAATTGGAATGATTCTTAGCATCTACAATCACCGTATCTACAGATACGGAATTACAAGCAGTTCTCAAACATGCACAACCTTTGCCAATATATACAAGCACTGTTTCAGGGTTATCGTCAGGACGAGTCTCAAAATGACAGATATTCTGTGTAGTGTCTAAACAAATGTCCTGAGCTCTGATTGTGGTGCCTTCACAGACAAATCCTTGTTGTTCCTGCACGATAGAAGATTCCAAATCTACAGTTTGCCATTTCTCACCCACCTTTTGGGCCCGTACTCTGTGCTTGAAAGGATAGAGTATGGCTCCATTCTGGTTCAATCCTAAGGCAATAATGGGGTAGATTACATTTACTGACGCATGGGATATCGTCAATACAATAGTGGTGGCAATGTTTATGGTGGGGTTATAAGTAAAGTTGACCAAATTCCACCAGGATTGGAGTTTCCTCTCAAAGTGGGTGGCACTGTCCCAGACTACTTTCCGAATTTCAGTGGGAAAAGTGCCTCCTTCACCTTCTCTAATAATCGAGGCAGCCACTGATTGTATCCTTAATTGGGCCTGGATACAACTAAGAGCCAAAGAAAGGTTATTTTGGATTATAACAAGTGCATCTACAATCAATTTGTGATCTTCCACATTCACCTTTTCCCATTTTGGTAGCACATCTGCTAACTGCCACTGGTCAGTTCCCAGAGCCAACAGGGAAGATTGCAAAGGTTGTTGCAATCCTGCCAGATCATTAGCTGTAGTTGCCAATTTGTTCATTAATATCTCTGAGTCAATGCCATTCAGAAACCCCAATCCTGTTCCCAAAACACCAGGGAGGTCTCTCCGAGTCCGTTTCCCAGAAGGTGTCCGTCTCCGCAGCCAGGTTATCCATCCCTCCTAAGAGTGTTTTAGGAAAGGAGAGCAGGCTGGCTGAATATCTGAAACATTAACTTGCATCAACAACTCAACTCGTTTAAGAGACCGCTCTGGATTAAACAACATTTGTTGCTGACCTGTATTTCTGATCACGTATGGTCCATTTTCAAAAATTTTTGGATTGGGTACAGCCATTGGTTGAGTGGTAGGTGTAATGACATCTATTCTGAGTTCCCCCCAGTATTCCGTGTTGTTTATGCCACGCATAATCTTATAGGGGTACTGCATTGCAGTCAAATTCAGCCAACAATCTTGGCTTTGGTTTTTACATGACAAAATAGAACATGGGGTTCAATTCCATAGTTGTTTGTTGGCACAATAAAGGATTCAGTAATTAATCTGCATCATATGAAGATGTTGTCACCCTGAGCCACCATAAAAGGGGGTAAAACTTTATTTTTGTCATTCAGCGTGAGGGTCATGTCCATGCCATTGTGTGTGACTATTGCAACAAGCATCACTGGCGTTTTAGTTACAGCATTTATTTTGAATTTGAAGGTCAGACTCAATAGATCTGATCAGTTTGCCAAATTGCTTTGCCAATTACACACCACATAGAAAGGTCTCGTCAAGGTGAAGTTATACCAACGGTCAGTCTTGTCATTTTTACAAGATTTAGAGATCTCAGCGTTGCTGGTACTTGGATCCATGGTGGTAGAATTGCCAGCGTGCTTTTGGCGATAGCACATAATAAGGGATTCTTGTTTATCACATTCGCACTCAGCAGTATGACAAAGTTTTGCTGAAATACCGGGGTGAATTCTGGTTGTTAAATTTGGATCCAAAAGATTCCCAGAGACGGTAACTAAAGAGGCCTTTTCATAGAGAAGTCCTTCCACTTTTCTACATCCTACCATAATCTTTTCTCCAATTATTCCAGTTAAAGTTCTGATCCAGTCTTTCTTATCCCACTCCCATCCAAGTGGGGAATAGGCCTTATCATCGTGCAGTACTACAGTGGCCAAATTTGGAAAGTGATTCTTGGGATACTGCCGGGTAAAACCAGTATACCCGACAATAGCTTTAGACCAAGGCCATTCAGCACCCTTTTGGTTATACATAAGTGGGAAAATACAAAAAAGTAGTACCAGTCCAATTTTACTATTAGTCATTTTAAAATTTAGGGCTATGAATTTTAATCTATTTATAGTTCATGTTCTCAGTGTCCCTCGGAGTTCTCCTGTAAAAATAAAACAACAGAGCTTGCCTCCCTGAGGCAAAAAGATTTAAAACGATGGGATTATCCAGTGGGTATTTATCTTATGTTCCTTTCCCAGGGCATCAGAGGCTACCCAAGCACATGCATTCAGTGGGGTTTTCAGTACCAGTGGTACGTTTCCCACAGTAGGTAGTGCCACCAGAACGGGTTGTCCTGGGAAGTGAGCTGGGTTTTTTGAGTCATTTGGTTCCTTTAATGAGGCAATCAAGGAAGGAGCCGTTGGGCAAAAAGCGGTTATTTGGGGGCATCCATTTACCCCCCATCTATCATTTACACCTTTAACAACTTCCCACAAGCGGACATCCCAATTTCCTTCACGAGGTTTCAAAAGTCATTTTAAGGTCCTTTCTACAATTCCATTAGCTTGTGGATAATACGGGCTATGAAACACCCATTTAATCCTTTCGCTTCGTGCCCAATCTTGTACAATTCTGGCAGTAAAGTGGGAACCATTATCAGATTGTATTTATTGTGGTTTTGGAAAAGTTCCCAACCATTCACGCAGCGCTTTCACAGTGTTCTCCCCCGTAGCCCTGTTAAAGGCTTCTACTTGGACTAGTCCTGATGTTATTTCCACTCCCACCAGCACAAAATATTTTCCTCCCCATCTCTTAAAGGGGCCAATATAATCCACCTGCCAGGCACCCCACAAGCCTTTTCCCTCCCTCAAATGCAAAGGGTCATCCTCTAAAGGGTGCCTTTCAAGTCATCTTTGACATTGTTCGCAGGCTGATATACAGGTTTTACGCATTTCTCTGGTGACGGGCCAGCCTCGGGCAAGGGCTTCATGGTACAGATCTTTAGCTCCTGTGTGTTTGTGTTTTACATGCAACTATTCTAACAGGCATTCCCAGTCTTCTGAAATCTGGTCCTTCTGTACAGGAGCTAGCCTTGCTAACTCATCAGCCCGGTTATTCCATTCTCCCGCTGACCCCCCATCTATCTGATGGGAAGCTACCCAACCTACAGCAAAGTTCCCTCAGCTAACGATACTTAAAATGTCTTGCCATTTTTCCTTTTGCCACACTGGAATCTTATTAGCCTGCCATTCATTTTGCTCCCAGAAAGGAAGCCATTTGGTACATCCTTTAAACACCGCATAAGAATCAGTATAAATGTAAATAGGAGAAGTAGTTTGTGCTTCATGTTGAAAAATGCTCCATACTGCAATTAATTCACCAACTTGTGCACTACCCTCTCCCTCTGTTATAATTTGCTCATCGGAAGAGGTATGGAGCGCTACTGCTCAGTATTTCTACACTTGTCCTTCTCGTTTGGCAGAAGCACCAGTAAACCAAGCACTAACTAACTGTTCACAGAGAAAAGGAGGGGCCACCTGGATGACTGAGACAGGTTTATCTTGGCCCTCGTCCAGGCTCTCTACTTCTCGTATAGCTAGGTTTTTTAAAACTCCTTCAGATACAGAGAGTGTTACAATAGTGTTCAATCTGAGCATACCACTTTCGTACTGAGGCTTTCTGGGCCACCCCGTCAGGGGGAGGGGTCCCGGTAGTGACTGTTTTTATAACTTTAAATGTGCCTCTCAATATAATGGGTTGTTGTTGTACGATTTTTTCTACTTCTATGAGAGCCAAGCTAACCGCAAACAAACCTTTCTCCCAAACAGTGTATCTTTTCTCAGCATCCCTAAAGCCACGGGAGTAAAATCCCACAGGCCGGGTTGGACCCTCAGGGCCCCACTGCCATATGTGCACTGACAGTCCTGATAAAGCAAACCCCCACTCCACCTGGAAGGGGTCTCTAGGGTGGATAGGACCAAGAGCTTGGTGTGCTGTTGCTTCAAAAATTAACAATTGCACAGCCTCTTCCTGAGAAGCAGTCCGTTCCCATTTGACCCCTTTTCTTAGCAAATAATAAAGAGGTCTGGCAATGATAGAAAAGTCCGGGATGTGTTTTCTCCAGAACACCAATAATCCTAAGACATGTTGCAGATCCTTTTTCGACTCAGGCATTTTGATCTGTTCTAAGGAAGCAAGGGTATCTGGTGGGATGCATGTCATTCCCCCTTTCCACCAGATTCCTAAGAATTCCACTTCTTGTGAGGGCTTTTGGACCTTTTCTGAAGGGATCTGCAAACCCGGATTTTCCAAATGTGAGGTTATGTTCTGTTGGGTTGCTCCCACATCCTCTGTTTCATCCCCCCTCCACAAGAATATCATCAATATACTGATAAACAGCTATGCCTTCGGGTTTTGGTATTTTTTCCAGCTCCTGGGCTAAAGCATGATGAGCCAGCGTGGGGGAGTGTTTGTATCCTCGAGGAAGGTGGGTGAAAGTAAATTGTTCCCCTTCCCACGTGAAAGCAAAACGTTCTCTGTCTTCTGGTCCCAAAGGAATGATAAAAAACATGTCTTTAACATCTATTGTTGCCATGATTGGATGGGCTTTTTCCTGGATTATTATTATCAACTCAGCCAGATTAGGGACTGCAGCAGTTAAAGGATCGGCGTTAGCATTCAGTCTCCGAAAATCTACTGTAAGCCGCCACTTCCCATTAGGTTTTCTTACAGGCCACACTGGAGAATTAAAAGGGGAATGGATATTTATCAGCACTCCCATTTCTCGTAACTCCTGCATGACTGGTTTAATGCCCTCCTTTGCTCCCAAGGGAAGGGCATACTGTTTAATTACTCTGCTGAACGGCAGTGGGGGTGCGGTTTGAAGCAATCTGACATGCAGTGGCGGTGTTCCAAAGGTCCACAACAATCCTTCAGAGTCCTCCCACTGCTTTCCCCTGAGGGCATCCATTCCTAACAAATTTGTTGGAATGTCTCCGACCACCATTATGATAGTCATCGTACCTCCCTCTCCTGGAAGAGTCAATCTTACCGGGGCAGCTTTCATAATTTCTGTCGACCCTAAGGCATTCAGAACACAAAAATGGCGCTTCAAGGGAAAACCCCCACATCTTTCAGCATCTTCCTCTGTCAGAGCAGAGACCTGTGCACCAGTATCAATTAGAAAAGTCACTGGTGCACGCTTAGGGCCAGCTATAGCTGTGATTAGCAAATCTCCTCCTTTAGCTTTCATGAGCTGTCAGATATAAATCCATCCTTCATTCCCCCGCCCACTACTAGGGAAGGGAGGTTCTAGTTTCCCTGCTTATGGGAAACAGCTTCCTCAGCGGGGGGAGCTGAGGGTGCATCGGGTGATATTTCTTTCCTACACTGTGTATGAGAGGGTTGTTTTGGATTATACCACTTTAACACTACCTTGCTCAATTTACCAAAGGGTAAGCCGTCCATTATATCCCTGGGGACTCCTTTTTTAATTCCCCAAAGCCACCACTGTTGTCGAGTCATGGACTGTCCTCCCTCTCCTGTTTTATGGTGCGGATGTTCCTTTCTCGGGACAGCTGCAGCAGCTACAATTTTACCGGTGGGGAGGGGAAAATCCTCAACTGCTATTTGGCGGATTCCCCTTGACTTTTCCTCCAGAATTTTTGCAGGACCATATTTCCTACTATAATCTATCAATTCTTGTGCTACATGTCCCCAGGTCCACACCTTTTTATTACTTGATGCTGGAGTCGTATGGTGGGAAAAAACTGAATCTGGTGTGGCATCAATTTCATTTCTCTGGCTTCTAATAAAACCTTCCAGCCTTTCTACAGCACCCATCTATGCCATGGTCCTCTGAAGGCTAACCCCCGTAGGTCTGAGTGACTCTGGAAGTCCCCTTATCAAGGAGGTCATGATTTCAGGATTCACCGGCAGCATCACTGGGGATTCACACCTGGGAATTAATTTTCTTTCATGTATCATCTGTAAACAAGCTGCTTTGTGTACACTTTTTAACAACTGATCAGCTGTGCCAGTGATTGCCAGGGGATCCCCTCTGTCCAAAGGGTTCAATCCTCCAGCCCAATAAGCAGCTCGCTGGGTTAAAGACCATGGGGCACGTTTATCTCCTGTTGTCAAGAAAACTCCGTGACCCCAATAGCCACCAGCTTCCTTTTCACTCAATCGAATTTGGTCCCCCCCAGTTAGGGATATGTGCCACACGTACTCTGTTTCGGACTCTTTAGGAAGACGTCCATACTCTCTTTTCTGTTTGGCTAACTCGGTGGCAGTATATGGTATCTCTTTGGTTGTAATGTGAGGATCATCATCATCCTCATTCAGATAAGTATATTCTGTTTTAATTAGGGGCCTCACTTGAGGGTTGTCCACAAAACTTTTTCTTGCCTCCACCAATCCTTCTGAGGGTATATGGGGTTAATTAGTCGAATACCCTTTTCCTCTACCTCTGGCTCCATTTCACTCAGGACTTCAGTGTTTTTAGAGCATGCTGCCTTCAGGGTGGTTTTTAACAAGTGGTTTTCTTCCCTTTCTTTCTCTAATTGTTGTTCTAAGTCATAATTCATTTTTTGCAGAACTTTCAACAAATTTTCAAGGGATTCTATAATTTTGTTTTCATTGCTACATTTTCTAAGGTGATCTTCAATTGCTGCGACCAGGCTGGCTCCTAAAATGGCACAGACTATGGATTTGCCCTTACCTGATCTAACCTTAGCTTCAGCCTGTAAGGACGCCACTTGGTCCACTACATTCTGCAAGTTTGCCCAATCATCTAGAGCCCAGTCTTCTCCGGGCACAGAGGGTCAAGCCCCATACTTTGCCAGAAATGCGTAAAACATGTCCCGACCTTTCATTAACAAAGGATTTTGTTTATCAGTTTTTTTGGCCATTCTTACTACGAATGGACCAAACCCACTTCGGGGAGGCTAGACTTAGTTACAAACACACAGCCACTGCTGTGTCACCCATCTCTTCCCTGAATGGTTGAAGGGACCAAAAATCTGCTTCGGGAAGGCAGCTTATAGTTACTACAAGGTAGTTCCTTCACTTTCCCGAGCAGAGCAGACAAATACTCATTAACACGAGGGCAGCCCCCCTTTATAGCACTTTCCCCCTTTTTCACTTTGAGTTCTTTTAGTTTGATCCCAACAGACAGAGCCCTCAATCGGAGTTTGGAGTGCTAAGGCCTAGGCGTGTGTGGTATGTGGGAAATTCGAGTCGCCCCCCTTGCTTTCTGGACACCTCTCACCCAGGTGGGTGTAGGGCCAGGTGCGGCTAGAACAAAACGTCCTTCCCCTGTTACAAACCACACACAACCTGCACTCCTCTGTCTCTCAGGATCCTGTCCGTGACGCCAGTTTAATGTCACGGTCCACTCAGTGGACTAGTGAAGGTTCGTTAACTATGATCTCGAAGAGCAAAAAAGCAAGGCAACCACGCCAAGGGGTTATGCTTCAATCAAAAAGCACAATTTTATTGTTTGCCCTTAAAGTGGTGTGCAATAGGAGGAAAGACAGAAAGTGAATAAAGGTAAAGTAAAAAGAAAAGGAAAGAGGAGTATAGCTACCACCACAGGTCCAAGGCATCCATATGGTCCCAGGTCCAGGCAGCATCCCACTGGTCCTTCCGATCATCGTGATACTTGGTGGGGAAGATCTCCAAAGTTCAGTTGCTAAGAAGGCATCTTTTTATGCCAGGCAACACACCTTGCTCCTCCTCTGGTCCATGGACTGCCGCCAGTCTCTGCCCTCTCGAGCCAGGTTATCTTGCTCCAGTGGCTGGTAGCTTCAGACCAGGAGGCGTATTCTTGTGTTTTCTGGTTCGTTGCTATGACCACGGTTGTGATCCATCTTCTGGACAGCTGTTATGTGGCCTTATTCAATCCCAGGTGGCAGGGAGCGGCATGCAGTTCTCCTTCCCAGGGTGTACTTGTTCCTTTCAGTCCCAGGTTGCAGGGAGCAGCATAGTACTTCTCGTACCGTGCAGTTCTCTTTCCCAGGGTCTTTGTGTCTTGGTGTCCATGAGGACCACATTCCATCTCCAGGTCTCTGTTGACAACGTTGAGACAATATTGCTCTTTTTAGACCGACTCTTACAGACCCCACCATCTTTATGGTCAAAGGTATATGGGTTACATTTCTTTCTGTCTTACTTTACTCTTTGATGTTACCAGAATGACAGAGAATTGAATTTTGAAGGGACCTCTGGAGATCATCCAGTGCAATCCTCAGATGAGGCAAGCTCAGCTTGAGCAGTTTGCTCAAGTCCTTCTCCAGGTGGGTTTGGAATATCTCCGGGGATGGACATTCCACAGCTGCTCCTGGCAATCATTTCCCGTGATTGATCACACTCCGAGTCCAAAATCATTTCCTTGAGTTCGGATGGAGTTTTATCTACACTAATGTGACCCTCACAAGGCTTTTCTTTGGCAAATGGAACTGTCCATGTCTCTCACACTTTCTTCCTTTGACAGATGCTCCAGTCACTTCACCAGCTTGGTGGCCATTTGTAGAACATGCTTTAGTAGGTCAACAACTCCCTTGCCCTGGGAAGCCCAGCCCTGGTCACGGCACTCCAGATGTGGCCTCAGCAGTGCTGAGAGGAGGGGAAGGATCACCTCCCCCCATCGGCCAGCGATGCTTGTCCTAATGCAGCCCAGGGGGCTGTTGGCCTTTGCCATGAGGGTGCATCGATGGCTCCTGCTCAGCTGCTTGTCCTCTGGCACCCAAAGGTCCTTCTCTGCAGAGCTGCTCTCTGGCCGGCCTGCCACCAGCAGGATAGCCCCAGGAGGGCTGGATCACGGGCTGGCCTCCCCCAGGGGCTTGCTCAGCACCAGCAGCAGCATCTTGCCCATCTTGGAGATGAGCTTCAGCTCTGGCACAGGCCACAGGGTGCTACAGAGTCACCTGGGAGAGCAAAGCCCTCTCCTGCCAGGGCTGCACAGCCCAGGCCTGTTGCCCTCTGGCCTTGGCCACTGCAGCCTTTGCTCTCGTGGTGGGAACCTCCTTCATCCTTCTGCTGCCCCCTGCCACCCGCTCCAGCATCCTCTGCTGGGCAGCAAACCCCTCCCACACAAGGGCTCCCGTCCCTGGGTACCGGTGTCCGTGTGACAAGCCTGCCCTTGGCCCTGGTGCCACACCTGAGGTGCTGCAGCACACATGGGCCCCAGAGCCCACCGCCTGGGGCACGGGCAGCAGGAGCCCCCAGTGCCACCACAGAGCTGTGACATCAGTGCCGTAAGCGCTGAGGAGGGGCAGGGCAGCTCCCATGCCTTTGGCGGTGGATGGAGACACAAGGTCTGTAGGGGAGACCTACGGGAAAGATGAGGGGAGGGGGATGCTCTGTGTGATGTCAGGGCAGCTCAGACAGATGGAGCTCTTCTAGTGGATGGGCCAAGGGCTGAGGTGGGAGCTTGTGTGTGGAAAAAAGGGGAGAGAAGCCAGGGTGGCACTGTGGGAGGAATTAGTTGTGGTTTGGCCCAGTCCAGCACCCAAATGCCCAGATTCAGTTGTTCACTGACCCCTTACATGCCCAGCATGGTGGGGGTGAGGATCAGAAGAAAACTCACAGGTCAGGACAAAGTTCAACAGGAGAAGCAAAAGCTTTGTGTGCAAGGAAAGCAACATGAGCAATTCGCTCACCCTTGCCATGGGCAGGCAGGGGTTCAGCCATCTCCAGAAAAGCTGCTCTTCAGCACATCTGTCAGTGACACGGGAAGACTAATGCCACGATCACAAACATTCTTTTTTCATCCTCCTTTCCCTGAGCTGTTATTGATGAGCACAACGTCCTGGGATATGCAATATCCCTGTGGTCATTTGGGGTCAGCTGTCCCAAGCTTCTTGTGTCCCCCCAGTCTCCTTGTAGTGCATGCAGAGTGTGAGAAAGAGAAGCCTTGGTGATTGCTCTGCAGCGGTGGCCAAAACACTGGTGTGTGGTCAGCGCTGCCTTAGGAAGAGACGCAAAGCACAGCACCAGAAGGGCTGCTGTGAAGAACATGCACTCCATGCCAGCCCGAGCCAGGACAGAGCGACAGGTCATACAGTCAGGGTGAGGCATGAACAATGTCTTCTTGAAATGACCTGAGGAAACCTGTGGATCACAGAGCCTGGCTCTTCTGGGGGAATCAGTCTCCTTGGTGATCACTGCACAGGTAAGCCAGGATACCAGGAGCCCAGGGGCTTGTGGTCTTGGGGACATTCAGAGTAAGGTTGTCCATCCTGTGTCAGACCTCAAGGGACTGCATTTCCTACCAGTCCAGACCTCCTGAGGAGACACTGCATCATTATCACTTGGAAAATGCTGCTAGAAACTCCTCTAACCTAAAGAGTAGCAAAATATAGCCTTTAGAAGAAGAATTTTTCTAAGTGCACTTTGAAATCTTCCCTCTTAACTACACAATGAAACAGCTCCAGTTAGCTACACAGGTCTTGAAGACTTGAAGGAAATGCCAAAAAGGCAAATACCTCATTGGGCTCTTGGGGCTCCTTCCATGAACCTGAGCTACTGAGAGAAGACTGAACCAACCACTCAAGGAATGCAAGTCAGAAGCAAAACTCAAAATGCCATGAAGCATGAATGGGTCCCGCTGAGGGCCATTGCTGACAAAGCCTCCCCATGGACTCGTTAGAGTAGCTAATTAGAGGCCAGACCTGCAGGTGGGCAAAGGTACTGTGCTGGTGTCTGTAATGCTGCAACCCCCTTTGGTTTGTTTCATGAAGCAGAAAGGCCGAGCCCTGACCCCCAACCCTTGGAAGCAGAGCCTGAGAGCCTCCAAATCAAGTTCCGTGTCACAGGCCTTGGTGGCAGAGGCAGATGCCAGTGCCAGGGGGACAGAGGCCTCAGACCCCTGTGGGGCCATTCAGCCTTGCTGCAGCCCTGGGCCATCTCCACTGCAAGTTGCCCTACACTGTCCATGTGGCACCTCTTTCCACTCTGGGGGTTGGACTCTTCCTTGCTTTCCCACTCAGCCCTCACACACGCATTTCTGTGCCATCACTGATGTCTCTCCACTCATCCCTGCTTCTTCCTTGAAGCACAAAGCCATGGGACGATCCAGGCTCCCTCTGGGTGAACTCTGGCATCACAGGGCAGCCCTTGGACAGACACAGCTTTTTCCTCTCATCAAAGCTGAACCTTCAGTGCTGCACTTTGTGGTGGTTTTCTTCTCTCCCCACAATCAAGAATTGCTCCCTTATGTCTAACACTGCCTTTCAAGAAGGTGCACGCTACTACTGGAGTGCCCTGAGGCTCCACTTTGCCACTCTCAAGAAGCCCAGCACCTTCAGCCTCTCTCCACAGGCTCCAAATTCCATCCTGGAAGGTATCCTCCACAGCCTGTCCTGGTGTTCCCCATTCCCCCGGAAGCCCCAAAGCCAAGACACAGATAATCCTGATGTGGCCACACCAGTGCTGAGTCAAGGGGGATGATCAATCCCCTGTCTGAGTGGCCACACACCCCCTAATGCAGTCCCCTATGCAGGTGGCCTTAGACGTGCTGAGCATGCACCACTGGCTCATACTCATCCCTCATAATGGCCAGGCTCTTCTCCTCCTCCGGTTCACAGCTCAGCCAGCAGGTGCCCTCATGGGTGCAGTTTTCTGCCACCACTAAAGGACTGACCACCTCTTCCTGAGAAACCTCTGATGTTCCCATTTCCAAAACCCAGTGTTTTTCAAGGTGCTTTTAATCATGAAGTGCCCTTGGGCCAGCTTTTGGTAAGTACATGGACATGGCCCACCCTGACCTGTGGTGCCTCTGGCAAGAGAACAGCATAAGGAACTGCAGGACACAAGAGATAATGAAGGGGGGCAGCTCTTCAATGGTATTGCTGGCCAAGGTAGGCATTGCCATGGTGACAATCTCAGAACCGCCAAAGGAAGGAAGGCACAGGCCAGGGAGGAAAGGGAAAGGCTGCGCTGGCTGCTTGCATGGGGTGGTACAAGGATGGTCAAAGGGAAGCAGCTGTGCGTGGGAAAAGAGGGACAAGGGAAAGAAAAGTTGTAGAACAGCAATCAGTCAGGGCTGTCTGGGGGTACCTGCCAAGCAGCCCTGCATCGGAGCAATAGCGCTTGGAGTGGGAAATTTAAGTCACACGTCATCTCACCAACTTTCTGATTGGCTTCAGCAGTTGTCAGGAACCTGAGTGATTGCCTTCCCATCATGAAGGCAAGATGCATGGTGGATGGAGATCCAGAATCATTCATGCTGGGAGGAACCTCTGCAGGTGTCCAGGCCAACGTGTTGCTCACAGCAGGATCAGCTATGGGGTCAGAGCAGGTAGCTCAGGCCTTCCTTCAAGTGGGGCTTGAAAAGCTCCAAGGATGGACATGGCACAGGCTCTGTGGGACATCTGCTCCACTGCTTGACTGTCTTCATGGGGAAGGACATTGTCTTCCCTTGCTTCAGCTGATGCCCATTGGCCCTCATCCTCCCATCATGCACAACAGGCAAGAACCTGGCTGCCTTTTCTTGCTGATATGGCCCAAGAAGACATGGGAAGGCTGTTATTAGGTGTCCCCAAAGCCTCCTCTTCTCCTGGCTTTGCACCTTTCAAACAAATAAGGCCCACGGCATCCTGGGCTGCATTAGGAAGAGCGCTGCCCAAGGGTTGGTGGAGGTGATCTTTCCTCTCTACTCAGCCCTGATACAATTTCTCTTGCTGACTTCCCTCAGGGTTTGCTGCTCTCTTCTACACCTGTTCTTGTCCAGGATGACCTGAGCTGGGAAGGTTCTTTGTTATACCCAGACCGAGATAAAGACACAAACAAGGTCAATAGCCATTAATAAAGGAAGTTTACTGAGCACTTACATAAAAACAAACATTCATGTTTTATGGCAATAAATGGCAATAGGGAAGAGAGGGAAAGATTGGGAAGAAAGAAATCTAGCAATCAGTCAGGATAGAGTGGCAAGAGAGTGCCACCACCATGGATCCAGCAGCTTCAGCTGGTCCATAGCCTCCGTTCACATGGCTGATGGGGATCTCCGGATCCCCAGTTATTGTTTGGTAGCACAGTTTTTTCTAGGGTGTTCAGGGGGGTTGTTCCCGAGACATTGGCATGTACCGCATTCCTCCGTGGGGTACAGGTGGTTACTGCACAGGTAGTGGTTATTGTCCATGTCTAGGCACATCCCTTACAGCGATGTGGCCTTCCCTTGACCCCAGGCAAAATCTTATATCAGGCACCTATTTGCACAGTATCTGTTCACAATTGTTTAAGCCTCGCAGAGCTCATCACAAATGTAAACAAGCTTTGAAAAAACAGCTGCTGCTTTCCCCCGGCAGGCTGCAGGCACCCATCTGGCTTCCCCACCTTGCTCTCACCCTGCCCTTGCCACACATGCACCGATGTCTGCCCACCCTCACACGCTCTTCCTGCAAACACACACACATGCACTGATCTCACACTCCTTCTGGACAATGTCTCCCACCACAGCACAAGCCCTTGAGTGACATTTCCTCCTCCTGACCTCCAGTCTCCACTTTCCCAGCTGCACTGGGTGGCAGTGCTTCTCCCTCCTGCTCTTCCCTACCTCCAAGGAAAGCTCCACCACCTGGGAAACCACCCTTCAGGCGGGCATCCCGACCCGTCACCCTCCTGGTGGCCTTTCCCCTGACCATGCCACGGCCTCACCGCGCTCTTGCAAGGCTGCGAGCCTTTCAGCTTCTCGCATAGGCACGAGCAAGCGGTGTGCCTGCTGCTGTGCTGCCGTGTTCTCAGGCAGCAGCGACGTGACAAGCAAGAAAGAAGCCCCTCGGTGGAGTGAGCCCAGGTCCTTAGGCAGAGGGGATCTCACAGCCCACGTGCCACCCAGGGGCCTTCTGCTGGCCTGCCCGAGACACGGGCAGATGGAGCTTAACAGCACGTGTCCCAGCCGTGAGTCAGGGGCTGCCCTACGCGCTGTCTCAGGCAGAGGTGACCTCACCGCCCCTTTCCCAGGCACATTGCTGCTGTTGGGCTGTCCCCTCCGCAGGCAGAACTGGCCTCACTGCCCCCGTCACAGCCATTGGCTTCCTGCTGGAATGTGAGTCCCTGAGACACAACTGACCACGAGATAGCGTCCTCAGCCGTCACCCTCCCCGTGGCCCAGCACCCAGCAGATGAAGGGAAGCTTCTCTCAGCCAATTTATCTCCACTGATGTCCCACCAATGGTTTGAGTGCACAAGTGTTCCCCAGAGGAACTGCCTTATCTCACTTGGTGCGTTGGTACATAGCTTGAGGTTTGGCTCTCCGTTTGTCCTTCTTGCTCCCGCTGTTATGAACTGAAGGAGCTCTCTAGGGAAGTGAGTCAATGAATCCTGAAATAACTCGGGTTGGAAGAGACCCCTTAAATGCCCTTGTCCTGCTATCGTGCTTAAGGCAGGGGGAACCAGATGGCATGTCTCAAGGGCTCTGCCCACTTTGTCACCATCTACAAATGGGCCAAAAAGCCAATCTGTCAACTTATCCAGGGGGTCAATAAAGGCATTCAACCCTGTTTACCCAAGTGCCTGCACTGGGGGTTGCCACTAGTCAAAGGACACCAGGAAGACTAGACAAACTGCTGACATTCGGACTTGAGCCTCCAGCCAACTTCTCACCCACAGTGTCCTCCATTTCTTCACTCCAGAAGTCACCCATCTTTTAACGGATGAAAGGAGAAAAAGTCAAAACCCTTGCAAAGGTCAAGGTACAAACCATCCCCTCCTTTCCCCTACACATAAAGGTGCAGCAATCCCTTTTGTTGTCCCACAATTACCTGGAACTGGCTGCAGGAGTATTTCCACCGTCATTTCCCCAGACACTACGGTGAGGATGACCAGCCTGTATTTCTCCCAATTGTCCTTCTTGCTTTTCCTGAACAAAGGCTGGATCTCTGCCGTTTGCCAGGACCCCAGAACCTCCCTGATTGCTCAGACACATTTAAGGGCACCATTCAGAAAGGGTGCCGTGATCAGACAGAGGCACTTGCAATGAGCCTGCCCAAGGTGGTTGAGATGAATCTCCCTGGGACAGTGGCCTTTGTTCCTGCAGTCACACACAGGAAAGGCGGTGCCCTGGGAGGTGTCCCCACCTCAGCTGGCCTCATGCACTGCTGGCGTGGTTGAACCCCAGCCTCACGCACACAGGGGTGCTCAGAGGCACGAGCCCGTCCCTGGCACGTGCGGAGGCAGAGCACTGCAGCGGGCACAGTGACTGCCTGGCCTCCTGCTGCCCCTGCCAGAGGCTGGCAGCACCTCAGCCCGGGGGTGTCGCGCCCTGCTCGGCACCTCTCGGAGATGGCCCTCGTCATGAGCAATGGGCACGGGGACCTCGGTTCAAGGAAGCACGTTGCAGTGCTGCATTCAGGAGGTTTCCACAAATCCAGAACATTTGATGGAGGCCAGCACCGTCACAGAGTGCCCATTGTCTGCCCCTGCCTGCGCTCACAGGACTGCCATGCAGCACGGCGGTGAAGAAGCTGCCAGAGCACTCAGGTGTTACACCAAGGCAAGGGGTCAGAAGGGGAGTGTGTCGGTAGAAGGAGGACAGTATTGGAGACCCAGGGGCTGCTGTTCCCTGGCAGTGCTGCCATGCCAGGAACTTTTCCCCCTCCATCTCTGCACACAGGACTTGTCCCTGCAGCTCCAGAAAGGCCTTGGAAGGAAGAATCCCAGGAAAAATATAGTTGCTTAATGGCCCTTAGACAAAGAGAGAGCAGGGAACCTTCAGAAAAGAAAATCACAGAAGAAATTAGAATGGGGATGACAACTTTATCAGAAATTAAATACCACAAGCAAATACGACAAATTCAGAAGACAGTCTGGGTCTGTGATGAATTACATTATAAATGCTATTCATAATTGTATTCCTTCAGAAAAACATCCAGCTATCAGTTTGGACATTGCACCCTTGAGTTCGTGGTTCCTCATGCTGTAGATGAGGGGGTTCAGTGCCGGAGGCACCACCGAGTACAGAACTGCCACCACCAGGTCCAGGGATGGGGAGGAGATGGAGGGGGGCTTCAGGTGTGCAAACATGGCAGTGCTGACAAAGAGGGAGACCACGGCCAGGTGAGGGAGGCACGTGGAAAAGGCTTTGTGCCGTCCCTGCTCAGAGGGGATCCTCAGAACAGCCCTGAAGATCTGCACGTAGGACAGCACAATGAAAATGAAACAGCCAACACCTAGACAAGAACCAGCCACAATTAGCCCCACTTCCCTGAGGTAGGTGCGTGAGCAGGAGAGCTTGAGGATCTGTGGGATTTCACAGAAGACCTGTCCCAGGGCATTGCCGTGGCAGAGCGGCAGTGACAGTGTATTGGCCGTGTGCAGCGCAGCATTGAGAAACCCACTGGCCCAGGCAGCTGCTGCCATGTGGACACAAGCTCTGCTGCCCAGCAGGGTCCCGTAGTGCAGGGGCTGGCAGATGGCCACGTACCGGTCGTAGGCCATGACGGTGAGGAGAGAACACTCTGCCGAAAGGAACAACACAATCAAGAAGAGCTGTGCAGCACATCCTGAGTAGGAGATGTCCCTGGTGTCCCAGAGGGAGTTGGCCATGGCTTTGGGGAGAGTGGTGGAGATGGAGCCCAGATCAATGAGGGAGAGGTTGAGGAGGAAGAAGTACATGGGGGTGTGCAGGTGGTGGTCGCACACTACGGCGGTGATGATGAGGCCATTGGCCATGAGGGCAGCCAGGTAGATGCCCAGGGAGAGCCAGAAGTGCAAGAGCTGCAGCTCCCGCGTGTCTGCCAATGCCAGGAGGAGGAACTGGGTGATGGAGCTGCTGTTGGACATCTGCTGCCTCTGGGCAAGGGGACCTGCTCATGCAGGAAAGTCACCAAGAAGTCAGAGGTTACTTCATGAGCCAAGTGAAAGGCATTTCTCCTAGATGCGCCCCCGGTGCCCCATGTCCCCCCCTCTCCCGTTCCTGGGAGAGCTCCCTTCAGAGCCGTGGCTGGAGCTGTGCTGAGTGCTGGCCAAGTGTGCTGTGAGGAGCAGGGGCTGTGCCCGCTGGCTGCCCAGCAGTGAGCCCTGCTCTGCAGCAGGGGCTTCGTGGGAACCCTGGGGGCAGGGGCCAGTCCTGGCCTTGTCCTGGCTCAGCCCAAACTGCTCCCAGCGCAGAAGGGCCTGTCAGCATCTGCTCCACCCGTGCTGAGCAACGGCCATGGCCAGAGTCAGGTCAGGAGGGGTTTGTGCTGTGCTCAGGGAGAGCAGGGTGAGTGCTGAGAGGCAAGGGGACTGTCTGTGGCTTTGGGAGAATGAGGGAATCTGCTCTGTCCCTCCAGATCCTTCCCAGTTGCTGGATGAGAAGTTTACTAATGGTCTGGACCCCTTGGTCTAAAGGCTGTGCTGGGTGGGAGAGGAGAGCAGAGGTGCGTTGCTCAGGGAAGGAACCTGCATGGCAGACCATGGCCAGGAGGTGCCCCCATCTCCCCTGCATCAGGGTTCCCCTCAGCATCTCCCCCCCTCCCTGCCCAGGGCTCTGCTGCCTGCAGCTGTCCCTGCCAGCAGCTCTTTCTCTGGCCCCAGGGCTCTTCCCTGCCAGCGCTCACAGAGCCCAGCTCAGCCCCTGTGTGCCAGCTCTGCCCTGCAGCCGCTCTCTGTCTGCAGGCAGGAACAAACAGCTCCCCCAAAGCCTGAGGGAAAAGGAGAGCTGATGCTGGTTTCATCTGCAGCCTGCTGGGGAGGGAAGGCACTTGCTCAGCTTCCTCATCAACCTCCCTGTGATGCTTTCAGCATCTCAGCCCCTGCTCTGACCTGCACAGCTGTTTCCATTGCCACCAAGCGGAGCCACGGAAAAGTGGCAGCAGAGATTCAGGCAAGCACAGAGCCAAGCAGTGATCCCCTGCCATGAACGTGCGCATGGAAAGTCCCCTTGGAAATGACCTGGAGCTGTGAGCAACCCTGTCACATGCAGCACTCACTCAGAAGAACAGGGACCTTTTCCTAATGGGGGTCGTTCCTTTCTCCCCCACATTCTCCCCGCAGCCGCACGGGAGCCCCCCGGCAGGCTGAGAGCTGCCCCTGGCAGGCGGCAGAGCCCCTGCCCCAGCACACAGCCCCCGCGGCTGCAGGGACCCTGCTGGCAAGGACAGCCCTGGGCACCCCTGCCTGCACAGCCACCTTCACAGCCCTGCAGCCGGCCCTGGCACAAGGCAGCCCACATGCCCTGGCCCTCCCACGCTGCAGCAGGGAAGCCCTGCTCTGCAGCACACTGGCCTCCTCCACAGCAAAAGGCTCCCACACGGTCCCACAGGCTGGGGGTGCCCCAGCTGCTGCAGACCCGGCTAGCAACTGCAGAGGCATTGCCCTGCAGCCACACACTTACCGGCTCAAGGGCTCTGCAGATTTCTCCAGCAGGGAGCTCTCAGCAGCCTCCCAACAAGGTCTGCTTTTGAGCTCTCCCTGCCTCCCTCCTCTGCCCCTCTGGGCTCCCTCCAGCTGTCCCTGGGGCTGCAGGGGAACCTGCTGGGCAGCAGCCTGATGCAATCCCTCATGGGCCTTGCCTCACCTGGGGGGACACACTTATTTCCAGCAGTGGCAATTCTCTTAGGAGAAAAAGCTTTGTGCATGAATACCAACTGTTGTTAACCCATTACTAGAGGGGACACCAGGAAGACTGCAGCAAAGGATCGAAGTACTCCTAAAGGAGCGTGTGTGTACGTGTGTGTCTGGTGGTTCTACAGGCAGTGCGGGGAGGATGTCCTCAGTGCTTCAGTAAGCCCTGCAGAGCCCATTTCAGCACTTCATTGCACAGTCCGAGGGCTCAAGACTCAGGTCTCCTTTGCCCAGGCCATGTCTCTGCTCTGAAGCAAAGCCTTTGCACCCACGGGCTCGGGGACACTTGGTACCAGGTTGCCTTATGGCCAGGCAGAGCTGGGCTGGTGCCACAGCTGGGGGGCTTCAGCCCAGATGTGCAGCAGTGCCCTCAGCCAGGGGCCCACGCAGAGGCAGCTGGAGCCCGTCCTGTTGCAGACAGAGCTGTGACACTGAGGGAACCAAGTGCCAAGGCAGGTGGCAGAGCTCAGATCACCTGCTCGGCAAGGACAGCAGCCTCCAACGGTTCCAACATTGAAAATGGAGTTTATACTTGTGAGGCAATTCCAGGAAACCCTAAGGAGTGTTCCCTCCTTCTGCACAGGCCACAGCCTGCCAGTGTGTGACCTGGGGCCTGCACTCTGCTGCTCTCCTGCCTCACTCCCCCTGGGAGATGAGACTCCACGATTTCTTTGCTCCTAGAACCAAGGTGGACAACGAATGATGCAGGGTCTCAGATCCAGGTGAGCATCACAGCTGTTGGCTCATCTGGCAGCTGTGCTAGAATGCCGATGCAACGTACCTGCAGACACCTAAAGGGGCATTGTCACTGTGCTGCCCTGTGACTGTCAGCGGGTGGTTACTTGACCACTGGCTTGCAGGATCCCACCAAGCCTCTGTCTCGCTGCTCCCCTCCTTCCTCACTCACCTTGATGTCTATAGGGTTGTTCTCTCACATAATTCTCACCCCTCTCCATTTGTGTTTTGTCCTTTCTACCATAGGGTATCACAGAGGTGCCACTAGAATTGCTTATTGGCTCAGGTTTGGGCAGGGGCTGGTCCATTTTGGAGTCAAATGAAAGTGGCTGTTATGGCCATGGAGTCAGCTCTTGATCTCTTATCACCTTTGCCAGCCCTGCAAACACCTCCAAACCGCTCCCAAACCCTTGCCATGTAAACCCACAGGATCTCTAAATTCCCCAAGAAGATGTGAGGTTATTGATCCTAAGGCTTCCTCACGCTGCTTAAATAAGACTTTTCCCCTTCCTCTCCCTGATTTAGGTTATTTCAGAGCAGAGTTAACCTGAACCACACCTGTGTCACCTGGGCCAAGCTCAGACATGTAACCACAAAAATAATAATGGCTACCAAGTGTCCAAGGTCACACGCAAGCAAAATGTTTTGCTGCAGCGCATGCTGGGGTGGTGGGCAGAGGTCACTGTGATGGTGAAATGAGATGTCCCTAAGGAGAGCAATCCATGCTGTCCCTGGGACCAGAGACATGCAGGGCTGGACTGTGCAGTGCTGCAGGAGAAGGCATTGCTGCCAGCGATGCCTCTGCAGCCCCAGAGGACATGTGGTTCAGGTGAACCTCATACCCAGAAAGGACAAGGTGCTTTTGATGGTGTCCTTGACAATGGACATCCCGTGATGCAGGAACACTTTGAAAATCATTGGTGTGTTTCTCTATTGCCTCACCACAGGGGTGACTTTCAACAGTGCTGGCTAACTGGGGAGGCCCAAGAAGGCTGAATGTTAGTCAAGTGGTGCCCACCTACAAGAAGGGTAGGAGGGAGGATCGGGATAACTACAGGCCTGTCAACCTGATCTTAGTGCCAGGGAAGGTTGTGGAGCTGATCATCCTGAGCACCATCACACAGGAGGCGCAGGAAAACCAGGAGGTCAGGACCAGCCAGCATGGGTTTATGAAAGGCAGGTCCTGTCTGATGAATCTGATCTCCTCCTGGGACAAGGTGACCTGCCTAGTGGATGAGGGAAATGCTGTGGATGCTGTCTACCTGGACCTTAGGAAAGCCTTTTGGCTCCACCTCCCAATGCATTCTCCTGGAGAAACTGGCTGCTCATGGCTTCGGTGGGTGTTCTCCGCACTGGGTTAGAGCTGGCTGGACAGCCAAGCCCCAAGAGGGGTAGGAAATGGAGTGACATCCAGGTGACGATGGCCCATAAGGAGTGGTGTTCCTCAGGGCTCAGTGCTGGGGCCAGTCCTGTTTCAGAACTTCATCAATGACCCAGACAAGGGGACTGAGTTCACCCTCAGTGAGTTTGCATACAACATCAAGTGGGGTGGAAGTGCTGATGTCCTTGAGGGCAGGAAGGCTCTGCAGAGGGATCTGCACGGGTTGGACCTTTCAAGTGAGTCCAATTGTATGAAGTTCAGCCAGGAGAAATGCCAGTTCTGCACTTGGGTCACAACCCCACACAAGGCTACAGGCTTGGGGCAGAGTGGCTGGAAGGCTGCCTGGTGGGGAGGTACCCTGAGGGTGCAGGGTGACAGATGGTTGAGCACGAGCCATCAGTGTGCCCGGGTGGCCAAGAAGGCCAATATCATCCTGTCTGGTACCAGAAACAGTGTGGCCAGCAGGACCAGGGCAGTTATCGACCCCCTGTACTCGGCACTGCTGACGCCACACCTTGAACACTGTGTTTCCATTTTGGGCCCCTCACTTCAAGAGAAATGTTGAGGTCCGGGAGCGCGTCCAGAGAAGGGCAACAAAGGTGGTGAAGGGTCTGGATCCCTGCTTGGATGAAGAGTGGCTGAGGGGACTTGAGTTGTTTAGTGTGGGTAGTAGGAGGCTCAGGGGGGACCTTACTGCTCTCTAGAAGTACCTGAAAGGAGAGTGTAGATGGGGTGGGTAGGAGTCTTCTGCCAGATAACAAGTGACAGGACAAGAGGCAACAGCCTCAAGTTACACCAGGAGAGGTTCAGATTGGATATGAGGAAAAACAACTTCACTACAAAGGTGCTCAAGCATTGGAACCAGGAAGCTGGTGGAATCATCATCAGCCCTGGAGGTGTTTCAAAAAGAGGTAGATGCAGTTCTTCATGGCATGATTTAGTGATGGAATTGGCCGTCCTGAGTTTACATTTGGATTTGATGATCTTGAAGGTCTTTTCCAAGCTAAATGATTCTCTGTTTCTGTGCTTCTATGATATCGCAAGCCTACCTAGACAGGTTGCTGAGAAAGTTGGTTTAGCTGACCCTACCTCAGCTGGAGGGGTGGACTCGATGACCTCCAGAGGTCAGTCCAACCTGAAAAAAACACCATAGAGCTATAAAGGCATATATAAAACGTGTCAAAATAAATAGAGGGGCTCAGCTGAAGATGAGCTTGTTGGAAATGGCTTGTGGGAAAGATATTTGACAAACCTGATGAAACAAGCATGCTTTTCTGAGGTCAGGACCTGGGCCAGGATGAGGGTGATGGGGGTGTGTGGTATTGGGAGGGAAAATCGGTCTCAGGAACTCCTCATGCAGGAGGACGTGCCTGGCTGTGAGGGGCCTGTGAGGTCAGTTCTGCCTCTGGAGGTGACAGGCCAGCATCAGGAACGTGGCTGGGACAGTCCCTCTGCCAAGGGACCCCATAGGCCCCATCCAGGAGAAGGGCTGGGGTAGGGGTTGTCATGTCCATTGCACCTGGGGACATGATGGGACAGCAGCAGGCACAGGGCTTGTTCACGTCCCAGGGAGAAGCTGAAAGGCCAGCAGCAGTTACGTGGTTTGGGAGACCATGGGAGTATTCCTTCTCTCTGGTGAGAGAGCAGAGCATAAGAAAAGGCTTCCTGGCTGCGTTCCCTGCTGGAAGGGTATTTTCTGAGATGGTAAACCTTTCCTGGGCAGTGGAAAAAGCAGGAGAGAGGAAAAAATGTCACAAAGTTTCATCTTGGAAAGCAGAGACTGGACCTCAGCAGAAAGAACTGTCACCAAGGGTCCTGCTGCGGTGCCAGAGCTCAGCCAGAGGGAGCCTGGATCAGCCCATGGTTTGTGCTTCAAGGAAGAGCCGGTGAGAGTGGAGGTACCTCAGCGAAGGTATGGCAATGTTGGGGTGAGAGCAAGGCAGGGCAGCGAGATGGTGCCTACAGCCTGCAGGGAAACAGGGGCAGGGCTCCAACCATGTAGGACAGCTTGAAATAGAGATGGCAGAGGGCACTGGCAGGGCTGGAATGCACCACCAGAACCCAGGTCTGTGTCCCGTTGGCTATGGCATCTGTCTCTACCAGTGAAGGCCATGAGAAGACATGATGTCCTCACGGCACGGGGGCATCGTTGCCTCCTTGCAGCCCCACGGGGAAGCTGGAAGTTGCTGTGCCATTGCTGTCCTTCACTGGGCATTGGATGCCCACCTTCCATGGTCCCCAGGAAGAGCCCTGAGCCCTGTGTGAGGGACAGCACCGACCTTCCCACAGGCTGCAGGTCACGGCTTGGCCTTCCTGCTTCATCAAGCAAGCCAAGGCTTTGCTCAGCAGCAGAGCTGCCTGCACAGCGCCTTTGCCTTCCTGCACTCACAGCCTCCCAGGACGGGCTCTAACAAGGCCATGGGGAAGCTTTCTCAGCCATGGCCCTCAGTGGGGCCCTTTAACGCTTCCAGGGGCTGTGGGCTTTGCCTCTGACTTGGTGTTCTCGAGAGGTTTCTTCAGTCTCCTCTGAACACCTGAAGTCCACAGCACCACAGATACCCTGGGCTCATTACAAGGCAGAATGCCCTGACGAGTCATGTCTCTTCCATCAGGGACATCTGGTCTTCAAGTTTGGCTCCTACACTTCATGAGATAAGTTTCAGCAGTACAGTGAAAGAGGAAGGCAGGTAATGAGCACTTTGGAGAAATGATAGAAGGCTTTTCCAATTGCTCTTGATGCAGAGTGTCTCCTGAGGAGGTGTGGACAGGTTGGAAAATCAGTCCCTGGAGCTAAACACCGCGTGGACAGCCTTGCTCCTCAGCTCTCCATCCTCAATATTTTTGTCCTCAGCCCCATGAGACATCACTTGACATCAGACTTCTTCAACCATCTCTGCAGCTGAATGTAACAAGTTCTTGGCAGTAATAATTGGCTGCTTTCCTTATAGAACGGGGTGTACACAGGAATAAAAGAGGGATTACTTTTCAGGGGTGTGTGTGTGTGTGAGTGGGTTAGAAATTAATAACAAAAAATACATTTCTCATCTGTATTATTTTTACTTCATACAGATCCCCATGAGGTCTATTGCCATAACTGAAGAGTTGCCCATAGGGAATATCAGAGACACTACTGAAAGACAGAACAACTTTTCCTCTCTGAACCTTATAGCAGAAGCTACATAGGTAAAATGGATTGGAGTGATCACAGAGGAAGAGGAGAAAGGCATCTGAGACGAACTTCTTAACCCACAGCTGTAAATCAGGAAACCGGGATGTCAGTGTATTCCAAATTTCTTGAATTCCATAGAAGGTCTCAACTTACTGGGACTCATGACAAATACTAGGATGTTCCCAAATTTTTTTTATATCTGTAGAAATTCCCCCACTTTAACCTACATATACACCGCAACTGGTATTAACAACAGCAAAGACTCTGCCTTCAGACGCCAGCTTCATATCTAATGCCATTCCATCTTGCACAGCTGTAGGGGCTATTCCTCACACTTCTTCCTGCAGAGCCTTCATGGCACCTGCAGGGTCCTTGCCCATCTCTTCCATTCCTGTGCATCTCTTTATCACTGCCTTCTCCAGTTCAGGAACCGCTAACCAAGGAGTAACCGAGGCCACAAGCAGGCTGATGATCTGGGCTATCATTATGACACACATTACATCTGAGAAGCTCATAGGCCAGTAGGAGGCACGTGGCCATGAAGGCAAGTTTGAGGTCCCTGGAGTGTCCCGTTCCCTTGGGGGATTGGCCATCAGCAGCCCAGCCGGTTATGGCTGCAGTAAGAAAGGCACTTGGACTCTGAGACAAAGTGCCATTTCAAATGGCCTTGGTTAGAGCAAACTCTCTACACACAGAGACAATCGTGTCAGCTGTATGCCGTCCCTTCCGAGGCCGGGAACACGGAGTTTCCAGCGTTGGGAGAGTGGTGCAGCAAGTGGTGCAGATCCTGCCTGCAGAAGGCTTATCCCTCACTGCTCCTGTCAGCTCTTGAAGTGTTTTCTGCCAGGGAAACCCATTCTAGTCATCACTTCTCGTGTTCTAAGAGGAGATGTTCACTTGGGAGTTGGTAACTGCAGTCCCAGGTAAAGGTAAGGGCGTGCGGTTGGCCATTCACCAGCAGCTTCCTGCAGATTTCTTCTTCTAATACGGCTTGTTCTGCAACCCAGGGACACACTCAGCACAGCTCAGCCTGAAGGCCAAGAGGTACATGGAGCACAGCACAGGCCTGCTCAGGTTTTCCGTTATACTCATCACTAACTCCTCCATGTGCAAAGGTCTGCTCAGATTCTCTCAACCTCCTGATGAAGGTTAGAAGGAGAACAACATCTCCTTTAAATGGCTAGAGAAAGGGACCTCTACTTGAAGGCCTTTGTTGAAGGGAAGGTGGAAGATGATCCCTGACCAACATAGTGCAAAAGCTCTCCTGGAGTTGTTTTGAACAAAAAGACAAGGCAGGAGTGGTGAAAATTCTGGACGGCACGTTTGAGTCAAGTATGGGTGACGTTGGTAAAGTAGAAATCAAGGGCAAGTCAGCAAGAGAAATTGTAGCAGGGCTGAGTAGAGAGGAAAGATCACCTCCACCAACCCCTGGGCAGCGCTCTTCCTAATGCAGCCCAGGACGCCGTGGGCCTTATTTGAAAGGTGCAAAGCCAGGAGAAGAGGAGGCTTTGGGGACACCTAATAACAGCCTTCCCATGTCTTCTTGGGCCATATCAGCAAGAAAAGGCAGCCAGGTTCTTGCCTGTTGTGCATGATGGGAGGATGAGGGCCAATGGGCATCAGCTGAAGCAAGGGAAGACAATCTTTCTCCCCATGAAGACAGTCAAGCAGTGGAGCAGATGTCCCACAGAGCCTGTGCCATGTCCATCCTTGGAGCTTTTCAAGCCCCACTTGAAGGAAAGCCTGAGCTACTTGCTCTCACCCTATCACTGATTCTGCTGTGAGCAACACATTGGCCTGGACACCTGCAGAGGTTCCTCCCAGCATGAATGATTCTGGATCTCCATCCACCATGGATCTTGCCTTCATGATGGCAGGGAAACACTTTGGTTCCCGGCAGCTGTTGGAGCCTAACAGAAAGTTGGTCAGAAGACCTGTGACGTTCTTTTCCCACTCCAAGCTTTGTAGCTCAGATGCAGGGCTGCTTGGCTGGTACCCCCAAACAGCCCTGACTGATTCCCGTTCTTCACCCTTTCCTTCTTTTGTAGCTCTTTTCCCATGCACAGTTGATTCTCCTTGACCACCCTTGTATTCTCCCATGCAAGCAGCCCGCTTCTTCTCCCTGGACATTGTCTGTCTTCCTTTGGGGATTCTGAGCTGTTCACCTTGGGAATGCCTGCCAAGGTCAGCAATACCACTGAAGCACTGCCTCCCTTCGTTATCTGTGGCGTCCTGCAGTTCCTTATGCTGTTACCTTGCCAGAGGCACCACAGGGCAGGGTGAGCCATGTCCATGCACATATCAAAAGCTGGCCCAAGTAGCAACTTCCAAAACACTGCGATTGTGAAATTGGGACCTCAGAGGTTTTCCAAGTAGACGTGGTCAGCCCTTTAGTGGGGGCAGAATAACCGCACCTGTGAGGGCACCTGAGTGGCTGAGGTACAAACCTGAGGAGGAGAAGGGCCTGAGTATTATGGGGGATGCATATGAGCTACTGGTGCATGCTCAGCACATCTAAGGCCAACTGCATGTGCGGCTGAATTAGGGGGTGCGTGGCCACTCAGACAAGGGATTGATCATCCCCCTTGACTCAGCATCATCACCCCTGACACAGCATTGTTGTGGCCACATCGGGATTGTCTGTGTCTGGGCTTTGAGGTTTCCCATTCTGGAGGAATGGGGAAAAACTGGAGAGGCTGTGGAGGATACCTGCCTGGATGGAGTTTGGAGTCTGTGGAGAGAGACTGAAGGTGCTGGGCTTCTTGAGACCGACAAAATGGATCCTCAGGCACTACACTAGTAGCATGCACCTGCTTGAAGGGGGCTGTCAGAGATGTCAGAGATAAGGGAGTGATTCCTGATAGCAGCAGGAAGAGAAAACCTCCACAAAGTGCTGCTTGGAAGGATAAGATTGGATGTGAGGAACAAGAAATGTCTCTCTGACGGTTGCCCTCTGATGCCAGAGTTCACCCAGAGGCAGCCTGGATCGTCCCATGGCTTTGAGTTTTAAGGAACAAGCAGGGATGAGTGGAGAAACTGCAGAAAAGGCAGAGAAACAAGGGTGTGAGGGCTGGGTGTGAAAGAAAGAAATGTGCCAACCATCAGAGTGGAAAGTGGTACCGGCATGGACAGTGCAGGGCAACTTGCAGTGGAGATGGCCCAGGGCTGCAGCAAGGCTGAATGGCCCAACTGGGGGCTGGGGCCTTTGTCTCCCTGGCAATGGCAGTTGCCCATGTCATCAAGGCCTGTGACATGAAACTTGATTTGGAGGGTCTTCTGTTCTGCCCTCCAAGGCAGGTCAGGGCTTGGCCTTTCTGCTTCATTAAAAAAAAAAAAAAAAAAAATAAAATGGATTTTGCAGCTTTACAACCACTGACACAGTGCCTTTGCCTACCTGCAGGTCTGGCCTCTAATTAGCTACTCTAACGAGTCCATGGGGACGCTTTGTCAGCAATGGCCCTCAGCGGGACCCATCAATGTTTGAAGGTATTTTCAGTGTTGCTTCTGACTTACATTCCTTCAGTGGTTGGTTCAGCCTGCTCTCAGTAGCTCAGGTTCATGGCAGGAGCCCCCAATGCCCTAATGAGGTATTTTCCTTTTTGTCATTTCCTTCAGATCTTCAAGACATGTGTAGCTAATTGAATCTGTTCCATTTATGTAGATAAGGGAGAAGATTTCAAAGTGCACCTGAAAATAATTAATTATATTTCATACGTTATATTTTGCTACTTTTTAGGTTAGAGGGGAGGTTCTAGCAGCAATCTCCAAGTGATAATGATGCAGAGGGTCTCCTCAGGAGGTCTGGACTGGTAGGAAACACAGTCCCTTGAGGTCTGACACAGGATGGACAATCTTGTTCTGAATGCCCCCAACACCACCCTTTTTCTCATTGTCCCCTGGGACTCACATCCCTTCTCCTTACATCACACTTCTCGCCTCAATTCTGCAGGTGGGTGCTGCAGCTCCTTTGCACCATCCCCTCCTGTTTGCCTTAGAGGACTGGCTGCACTCAGGCGCAGAAGAATTATTCAAATCTCCAAGCAATGTGAAGCATGATCAAGTGTCATAAATAAAAAAAACCCTCACTTCACACTTCTGGCACCTGAGCTGGTAACTGTCCAGGTGGATATCCCAATGGTAAATCACACCTCACAGACCTGACAGCCTGCAGATGTGCGTGAGGAGCTCCACAGTGGATGTCATTTCCCTCGGCTTCAGCAAAACTCTGGCCATGGTCTCCCTCAGTGTTCTTCTGCCCAAGTGAGGCCGTGACACTCTGGGTGCATACAGAAAGAGATGGGTAAAACACCAGCGGGATGGTCAGGTTGAGAGAGCAGTGGGGAAGGGCTCACACCCCACCTGGAGGCCACTGGGACATACTGGGGCAGTGTGGACGTTGCAGAGGACTCTCCGGATTACAGTTTAAGGGCTGTATAGATGACCCAGTGGAGGCAACTCTCACAGTGTCTGTCGGTGGCACCAAACTGAGAGGACCATCCCTGTGCCCCTGGGATGCCATGGAGGGGAACCCTGGCAGGTGGGGTGGCCGCCCTGTCAGGAGCTGCACAGATGCAGGACGGACCAAGGGCAGAGCCTGCACCTCCCTCGCATGGACTAACACCCTGCAGCTGCAGGGCCTGGGACCTGCCTGGCTGGGCAGTGTCTGTGCAGAAAAGGCCCTGGTGGTGCTGGGGGACAGAAGGCAAAACACAATCCCAGCCCGTGACCTGGCAGCAGAGGCAGCCAGCAGTGCCCTGGAGCGTATGAAGAGGTGCCTTGCCATGAGAGGGCGGGAAGTGATTGTGTGTCCCGTACTCATCGCTTGTTAGACCACCTGTCCGTGACTGTGTTCATTTTTGGGCCCTGACTGGGGAGGGAGCGGGGGAAGGGGCGGCTGGGTGGCTGCTGGGCTTTTGGCCAGAGAGAAGCCACTACAGCCAGGAAGATGTGTATGACTGGGAGTGAGTTCAGTGAAGGGTCACTGAGATGCTCAGGGGCTGGAACACTTTCCTGGGAGGGAAACTGAGGGCAAGGGCCTTGTTCAGCCCGCACAAGGGAAGGACTCGGGAGCACCTGCTGGTCGGTCACAGTGAGGACGTTGACAGGAAGATGAATCCAGTCTTGGAACTGTGTTGTGTGACAGGAGTGTGATAGGCTGTCATCAGATGTGGAAATAAGGAGGTTCTTGTCCAGAGGTGATGCAATGATTTATCTCCAGAGCATGGGGTGCTTGAAGCTGTAAACAAAATGGAAAAAAAGCTCTACTTAGAAGTTCTCTACTTCTTTGCTACAGCTGGGGGAGGTAGAGGAATCTCAGTGCTTTCTGGTTGCTGTGGAAGAATGAAGACCTCCATGAAAAGAGGTGAAGGTAACAGTTTTGCTTCCCACTTTCAGTTCTTGACACCCAGCAGCCTCATGTGCTTTTCCTTCCTCTCCTCCCAACAACTGACCAGTTGATGTCAATAAAGGAAGCAGAGAAGCCTGGACTTGGAGGGTCGTAGTGTCATTTCATTGGACACCCAATTAAGAAAAAACCTGAGAAGTGAGCCTGCAAGGCCGAAGAAACAGGGTCCATGGACAGGCCAGGCTGTGCCTATGGTTGTGCCTGGAGACCCACACACCTACAGCACAGGTTGTGCTGGGGCTGAATCTCCTGCCTGGCTTCAGTGGCCTCCTGGAGCCATGGAGAAAGCTTTGGGTGGAGGCCCCACATGAGGCTGCTCAGGGCCAGGAAGGCCTAGGGATGCTCTCAGGGCCCTGCCCCCATGGGATCCCACCTGCCAGTGCCCTCAGCAGGCCAGGTTCTCCTTCCCTCCTTTCCTGGGCTACGCTCTGCTGCTCTCCTTCCACACATGCTTGGGCATCCCCTGATGCACCACACCACAACTGCACACTACTACAACCAAGGTGGCATAGCTCTTCACATCCCTGAGCATCTTGTCGTCTTTGGGGAGACACAGGTGCAGGTGGGCATCAGAGTGGGTGGCCTGTTTGGTCTGGGGAACTTGCCCACAACCCCTGGGCCTCCTGGCATCCTGGCTTGCCTGTGCAGTGATCACCAAGGAGACTGATTCCCCCAGAAGAGCCAGGCTCTGTGATCCACAGGTTTCCTCAGGTCATTTCAAGAAGACATTGTTCATGCCTCACCCTGACTGTATGACCTGTCACTCTGTCCTGGCTCGGGCTGGCATGGAGTGCATGTTCTTCACAGCAGCCCTTCTGGTGCTGTGCTTTGCGTCTCTTCCTAGGGCAGCGCTGACCACACACCAGTGTTTTGGCCACCGCTGCAGAGCAATCACCAAGGCTTCTCTTTCTCACACTCTGCCTGCGCTACAAGGAGACTGGGGGGACGCAAGAAGCTTGGGCAGCTGACCCCAAATGACCACAGGGATATTCCATATCCCAGGACATTGTGCTCATCAATAACAGCTCAGGGAAAGGAGGATGAAAAGAGGACATTTGTGGTCATGGTGTTATCGATTTGTTAATAAGTTAAGATTGATTGATTATATTAGATTGATTGATTGATTTTATAAAATCATTTAATAGAATTAAAATATAGAGGAATAAGAAAATTTTTATGGAAAATGTACAGCTATATAGTAGAAGTAGTTATGACATCATTTGTACGTCCTGTACCAAGGCTAGAAGAAGGGCCTGGAACTATTGTGAAAAACTTACGTAATAACTTCAGGGTTGAAAGGTTCCTTTGTACTTAACCAGTCTTCTTTACGTAGAGGTGTATTGAAATGTCAGAGGAGGAGATTAATGGGAACTGGGGAGAGTCGACTGGAACAGCTTGTAGGTGCCTGCCAAGAAACTGGAACTTTAGTAAAAGGTAATTCCGGCAGGGGGAGATCGCGACCACCGACTCATATACCACCTACCCAAATCGTACCCTAGACCCATTTCTAGACCTTTCTAAGCTTTACTGCGCAGAATCGGATATAGGAGGAGAGTATGTAAATGATTTATGGGAAATGTTATGATTATGCATGAATATTTAATGAATATGTATGAATAAGTTCTATATATGGAATCTGAGTTTGGGACCTGGTGTGCGTTGATCGTGAGAGGACTCGCTCAGGCACCCGGCCATCAATAAAGAAGTGTCTGCTTATCTACATCACATTGGTGTCGATAAGTTCTTCATTCCGAGATTTCGGTAACAGTTTTGGCGACCCAGATGGGACCTCGCTGAAGGAGACCGGAGGAGTCGGGGACCTGATCGGTTCCAGCCGGCACCGAGGATTTCTCGGGGACACCCATCGATCCCCGATCCGTAAGGCTCTTCGTGACGTTCCCTGGATTTTTTTGTGTAAGACACTTCTTCTTTTTAATTGTAGTAAGTAAGTGCACTAGAGGAAGTGGGCAGGAGTCCCACTATAATAAGTGTATGGTAAGGAGTGGGATGGAGTCCCACCAGTGGGTTGGAGTCCCACTGAGTAAGTCTACCTGTCAGACGCAGTGAAAGAGCTGCGCAGGGTAGGACTAGGAGTCTGCCCGTAAGACATAACGAAAGCTATTGCAGGGTTGGACTAAAAGGATCCTTGTGGAAGTGGAAGCCTAGGCGTCTGCCCGTAAGACATAAGCGAAAGCTATTGCAGGGTTGGACAAAAGTGGAGACAAGAGAAACTATATGCTATAGTGTTCTCTAAGGTAGTGCCTCTAACAAGAAGTTAGAAGTTTTAGTGCTTTTTCTGTTGTTTTGTGAGTCTGTGTATTAAGAAGAAAATTAAGAGGTATAAAATTGTGTTATATGCTTGTTTAAAGCAACTGTGGGAAAGTGTGAGTGTGGTTGTAAGGGTGAGACGTATAATTGAAAACGAAAGCGAGTGTGGAGTGTGGATCCACGGATCGGAGTGACAGAGTTGAATAATTGTGTATTGTACTGTGAGTAATTACACCATGGCAACTAAGTTAACTCGGTCGTTTAAAAGTAAAAGCATGGGTAATCTTGCTGTAAATGACAAAATCCCGAAAAATTCTTTCTTGGGATGTTTATTGGCACATTGGGGAAATTTACAGGATGATCTGCAAAAGAGCCAGATGATTGAGTATTGTAATAATTTGAGTATTGTAATAATTGGTGACCTTTGTATATATTGGATGATCAGGAAAAGTGGCCCACGAATGGGACACTGAATTATAACACTATTTTGCAGTTAATGTTGTATTGTAAAAGAGAAGGGAAATGGAATAAAATGCCAGATGTGGATTTGTTTTTTTTTACTTAAGACAAAGAAAGGATTGGCAGGATGAATGTAAGCTAACTATTAGAGATAATTTGGTAATGGCTATAACTTCTGATAATAAGAAAGTGGAAAAAAAAATGTTGTTTAAATTGTGAGGTTGGGAGTGGATACAGGAGCGACATTTTTTTATTAAATACCTGTAAAGGAAAAACTGGAACAAAAACAGGCCATTCCTGCAACCCCTGGATTTGAAATTTGGAAATAAGATAATTACACATGAATTTCTGTATGTATCAGAATGTCCAATACCCTTCTTAGGAAGAGATTTGTTATCCAAATTAAATGCACAGATTGTTTTTGACGAAGGAGAACTTTTCTTGAAAATACCTGTGTCAAAAACGGGAGAAATCTTGATGATACAAGAAAAGGTAAAGGAACAAGAAATTCCACCGGAGGTGGATTTGGCAGTGATCCCTACTGTATGGGAAACAAATATTCCTGGTAAATCGAAACTAGCAGAACCAGTTAAAATAGATTTGAAGGAAGGTGCAGGAACAGTGAGAATTAAACAATATCTAATCAAATCAGAAGTGAGACAGGAATTGAAGAAATTGATTGATAAATTTTTGGAGTATAAAATTTTGGAAGAATGTGAATCTGAGTATAATACTCCTATTTTACCAGCCAGAAAACCCTCGGGTGAATATAGGCTGGTGCAAGACTTGAGAGCAGTATATCAAATAGTTAAGGATATTTATCCTGTAGTAGCAAACCCTTATACACTGTTAACAGCGTTAAGGGAGACTTATCAGTGGTTTACAGTGCTTGATTTAAAAGATGCTTTCTTTTGTATACTTTTGGAAAAGGAAACCAGAAAACTGTTTGCTTTTGAATGGGAAAATCCTCAAACCGGGCAAAAGATGCAGCTGACATGGACTAGATTACCCCAAGGACTTAAAAACAGTCCAACTATTTTTGGAAACCATTTAGCTAAGGAATTTGAAATCCAGAAACAGAACAAACCAAGACCTGGACATTTATTTTTACAATATGTGGATGATATATTGATTGTTACAAAAGAAAGATTTATTTGTATACAGGTGACTATTGACCTTTTGAATTTCCTGTGACTAAATGGGTATAAGGTATCCAGGAAGAAAGCCCAGATAGCCTGCCAGACTGTGATATATCTCGGCTTTGAGATTTTAAAAGGACAACGACAATTAGGAAAAATCACAAAGAAGCTATTTGTGGTATACCTGAGCCGAGAAATATTCATGAACTCAGAGCATTTCTGGGAATGACTGGGTGTTGTCCCTTTGGATCATGAACTATGGGCTAATAGCTAAACCGCTGTACGAGGCCCAAAAGAACTCTCCCTTTGTATGGGGCCCACAACAACAAAAGGCTTTTGTAGAGTTGAAACGTGCCCTAATGTCTGCACCTGCCTTGGGACTGCCGGATCTAACCAAAGATTTCCAGCTGTTTGTACATGAAAGGCAACACCTTGCACTGGGCATGTTAACCCAGAGGATAGGAAGCTGGAAACGACCAGTCAGATATTTCTCTAAACAACTGGACACAGTGAGTAAAGGGTGGCCAAACTGCCTTCGAGCAGTGGCCGCAACAGTGATGCTCATACAAGAAGCTCGGAAATTGACTTTGGGAAGAACAATAACAGTCTATGTTCCACACATGGGATAACTGTCCTAGAACAGAAGGGGGGACACTGGCTGTCCCCCAGCCGGATGATGAAATACCAGGTGGTATTGACTGAACAGGATGATGTGATTCTAAAGACAACTAACCTGGTAAATCCTGCAGTGTTTTTAAGTTCCATACAGGAAGAAGGACGACTGGAACATGATTGCTTGGCTACCATCGAGTATGTTTATTCCAGTCGTGAAGATCTGAAGGATGTGCCATTGGAGCGACCAGACTGGGAACTGTATACTGATGGAAGCAGCTTTGTGGAACAAGGAGTCCGATACGCCGGATATGCGGTAACAACAGAGACTACAGCTATAGAAGCAGGAGCATTGGCGAGTACCACATCAGCCCAAAAGGCAGAACTCATCGCTTTAATTTGAGCCTTAGAGATAAGCAAAGACAAGAGAGTAAATATCTGGACCGATTCAAAATATGCCTTTGGGGTAGTGCATGTCCATGGAGCTTTGTGGAAAGAGAGGGGGTTATTGTCCTCTCAAGGATCAAACGTTAAGCATCAAACAGAAATTTTACCATGATTGCAAGCAGTTCAAAAGCCAGATCAAGTAGCAATCATGGACTGTAAGGCACACCAGATTGGGAATACAAAAATAATAGCTGGGAATAATTTAGCTGATAGAACAGAAAAAAAAAAAAAAAAAAGAAAAGAAAAAAAAAAAAGGTAGCAAAGAAACAAGCATTGCAAATGGCAATAATTCCTTCTACAACAGTAACCCTTCCTAGGGAAAAACCGAGATATTCAGAGGAAGATGACAAATTGGGTCAGTTATTAAATGCTAAGAAAAACTTAGGGGGATGGTGGATAACTCCTAATGGACAGGTAGTAATTCCACCTCTTGTGATGAGAGAGATAATTCAAATGAGACATCAAGAATGTCACTGGGGAGCAGAAGCCTTAGTAACATCTTTACGAAAGCAAGTAATATCAGTTACAATGTTGGGAATAGCTAAATAGTAACTGCAAAATGTGAGGTATGTTTGAAAAATAATCCAAAGATTAAGAAAAAGGTTCAAATGGGTAGGCTGAAGTCTGGTACAGAACCTGGAGATTATTGGCAAGTAGATTTTTCAGAGTTGCCTAGATACAATGGGTACCGGTACATCTTGGTAGGGGTTGATACTTTTACAGGATGGCCAGAAGCCCTTCCCTGTCACACCACACAAGCAAAAAGAGGTTGTGAAGTGGTTATTACAAGAAATAATTCCGAGATTTGGAGTTCCTATTGGAATTTCCTCTGACAGAGGTCCACACTTTGTGGCTGAAGTAGTCCAAAGTGTTAGCAAAGTATTGGGTATTAATTGGGATTTGCATGCGTCTTGGAGACCACAATCTAGTGGGAAAGTGGAAAGGATGAATCAAACTTTGAAATGACAAATAAGTAAGATTTGTCAAGAAACCAATCTAAAGTGGCCTCAGGCGCTTCCATTGGCATTATTATGAATCAGGGTACAGCCAAAGAGTGGAACCTCAGTCAGTCCTTATGAATTATTACATGGAAAAACATATGAGTCTCCAGAACCAAATCTAAACATACATGTAAAAGGAAAACAAGATGTGTATAACTATTTGCTTTTTCTAAGGAAAACTTTGGCTGCAATTTGGAGTGCAGTAATTTGGAATAGACCTTTATTCCAGGAAAATTTAGTGCATGATTTCCAACCAGGAGGCTATGTCTCTGTGAAGACCTGGACCTCCGAACCTTTGCAGGAGCACTGGAGAGGACCTTTCCAGATACTGTTAACCACTTTTACAGCTATCAAAATTGCAGAATCAGATGCTTGGATACATTATACTCGAGTGAAGAAAGCACCTACTCCATGGAAGATTGTGAATCGTGACCCAGAGACTTTAAAATTGACTTTGAAACATGTCTAATTTTTCATATCAGGTTATGATTGTTCTTTGGATTTTATTTTGGTCGGTAGTGTTGGTGGGATCATGGGCTGACTTGGTGGACAGGAACAAAAGATAAATAGAAACAGAACAAGTAATTGACATTCCCAAACAAATGGCTGAAGAAAATTTGATGGTAGGATTGATTAAAGAATTTGCCAATTTATAAAATGTCACACAGATCACTGCTTGTTTGCCAATACTGAGGGCAGTAGGTGAATCTATTCCATGGGGAATTTTAACCATGAATCTGACCAATCTGGAATATAATAATGAGACCACCTATTGTGAACAAAGTCCAGTAACTCAATGGTATGAACAAGTAAAGGTTATTAGAAAACAGTGGAATTCACCAGGTAAAGAAACAGATTGTAAAAAAAAACAACTATTGAATTATGATTTTATAACAGGATCCCGACCTAGTGCCATAGCTCGAGTTCTTCTTCCTGGGGGTCCAAATCCCCAGTTAGGATAGTGTTCTTATGATGAACAACTTAAAACCAATGTGAGCAGAAGTATCATGGAATGGAAGTGTAACAAAACTGGCCAAGGTACCCAATTAGTAGACCAGTGGGACTCTATATGGTCTATGTCCATATTTTCCCATTTTCAGTATATGGCAAGAACTTCTTGGTGTTTTACCTGGGATGGAAAAGTTTGTTTCAGTATTACCCTGGGTCAATGATAGGTCAACTTTATTGGGAGAGAAGGAAAATAAAATAGTGCCGTGGTGGAAATGTGAAAAAGTGTATGATTGCAGTAATGCAGACTTAGTAATCCAAAGAAATCCTCCGTTGGCCACTGCTTTGAAATATGGTTGTTTTTGTCGAGGTCTTAAGAATACTCTCAATTTAACCAGCACTTTTACAGTTAGAAAAGGAACTTCGTTTAGTTGTAGAAAATCTACTATTCGAAGTCCAGGACATTTAGTTTGGGCATTGAGTGATGGAACCTGGACAACACACTTTCCATTAGATGGTAAGGTGAAACAAATTACTTTAGGCATGCCAACATTGTGTCCAATTTGGAAGAAATCACCATTTAAAGGATCTTTAGAGAATTTAGAATTGAAACGAATAAAGAGATCTGGGATAAATGATGATATTTGGAATGAACCATCTACAGGAGTGAAAATTGGCTGGGCACTTGAATCACTTTTAAATCCTATAGCTTCATATAGAAACAGAGCATGGGTCTATCATTTAACTGGTCAAGTGGAAAAATTAGCAAACGTTACCAAAAAGGGGTTTAAGGAATTGAATATACAATTACAGGCAACTTCCAGAATGACTTTGCAAAATAGAATGGCACTAGATATGCTCCTACTTAAAGAACATGGAGTGTGTGGGTATCTCAAGGATAAATTGGACCACTGTTGTATCCACATTCCAAATGTCACTCAGAATGTGGAACATGATCTAGACTTACTGGGAAAAACTGAAAAACAAACTGAAACAATTCAAAAGGATATGTCAGAAGATTGGCTTGGGAAAATTTTTAACAAACTGGGATGGAATTTGAGCTCTTGGATACAATCTATAATTAAGACTTTGTTTCTGTTACTAGTTGTCTTTTTGATGAGCATGCTAGTATATGCATGTTTGAAGAAACAGTTTACCAATAGAATTGCAGTCAGTTGTATGATTATGAGAGAAGTGCCAACTATTTCACCAAGACATGATCCATCACCAAAATATGTTGAAACAAGAGATATATGAATAATGTGAAAGTATTGAAATAATGATTTTCAACACATTCAAAGGGGGGAAATGTTATCGATTTGTTAATAAGTTAAGATTGATTGACTTTATTTGATTGATTAATTGATTTTATAAAATAATTTTATAAAATTAAAATATAGAAGGATAAGAAATATTTTAAATGAAACTTATAGCTGCACGGTAAAAGCTGCTATGAGATCTTCTGTACATCCTGTACCAAGGCTAGAAGAAGGGGCTGGAACCATTGTTAAAACTTAGGTAATAACTTTAGGGTTTGAAAGGTTTCTTTGTATTTGACCAGTCTTCTGTATGCAGAAGGTGTATTGAAATGTCAGAATATGAGATGAATGGAAACCGGGGAGAGTCGACTGGAACAGCTTGTGGTTACCTGCCAAGAAACCGTGAACTTTAGTAAAAGGTAATTCTGGCAGGGGCAGATCGTGACCACCGACTCATATACCACCTACCCAAATCGTACCCCAGACCAATTTCTAGACCTTTCTAAGCTCTACTGCGCAGAATTGGATATAGGAGGAGAAGATGTTAATGATTTATGGGAAATATCATGGTTATGCATGAATACTTAATGGATATGTATGAATAAGTTCTATATATGGAGTCTGATTTTGAGACCTGGCGTGCGTTGATCATGAGAGGACTTGCTCAGGCACCCGGCCGTTAATAAAGAAGTGTCTGCTTATCTACATCACATTGGTGTCGATAAGTTCTTCATTCCGAGATTTCGGTAACAATCTCCCTCCGCTCCCCTACAGGCAGTACTTCAAAACAGGCACTTCCAGGACACCAGTAATCTCACCCCAAGACAAACTCTAAACCAAGCAACGTGAATTGCACCCAAGACGCCCCTTTCCTTCCCTTGACTACGGAAGAGGGCTGGGGCCTTAGCTGAGATAGAGACAACTACAATTCATCATGATGAGTTTCAGCCTATGCTCTGTAACCAACAGAAACACAAAGCGGGGACCACCTCTCACCTTAATTAGGCAAGTATTCTGGATGAGGCTTGGAGCTACCTGGTCTAATAAAAGGTGTCCCTGCCCATGGCAGGGGGGTGGGAACTTGCTGATCTTTAAGGTCCCTTCCAACACAAACCATTCTGTGATTCTCAGGACACCTGCTCCTGGGAGAAGACTTAATAGTTAGCAGCTGGCAAGGCAGGCTCCACACTTTGGCCACCACAGTAATCTTTGCATAAGGAGCACAAGGCAAGGAGCACGTGGCAGAATTTGCCTGTCTCTTAAACATTTAAGTGTGTCTACAAGAAATGCCCAGCTCCTCAGAACCCTTCCTTGACAAAAATGACGTTATGGAAACTAGTGATTATTGTCCGAAATGTTCTCAGCAGAGGTCTCAGAAGAGATGCACAAAAGATGTAATGATTTCACCGTGTAGGATTTCTAAGCAGGGATAGATAGCTGTCTTTGTGAAGGTGCGGCTGCCAAAGGAGGAGCAGGCAGAAGGAAAGAATAATAACTGAGCTTTAGTTTGTTCAAGGAAAGAGTCACTGTTCTGAATTTCAGAAGTTTTAGGGAAATCACTTGGAGAATTGCGGCGAATGAAGAGACGGGACGCAGCTTGATGCAAGCAAATGTCAATTTATTGTACAGAAGCACGAGGTTTTATACACTTTCAGAAGCTGCGCGTTTTAAACAGATTGGTTCTTGAAGCTAAGCCTTGCATACTAGGCAATCCCTGATTGGTGGTTAACTGCCAGCAATTAACAGCAAGGTGTTACCTCTCCTTGGCGCCATCCGTCTCCCACTCCCCTGTGCTCTGCAAACATGCCTCATCATGTTAATTGATGTCTAGACAAGCTCGAGCACATTCCCCTCAGCTAACTGATTGCCACGCATGGTCCTAGTTTCCAGCCCGCTCCTGCACCGCCCGCTGGTCCCCTCACCCCGCCAACCCCTCAGCTCCGTGGCCACCAGCATCTCCCGTAGCTTCCGTGAGCGACCAGGCAGCTGAGGCCCGGGGCCGAAAGTTGCCGCTCAGGGCGGCCCCGCCGCCAGCCCGGAGCCGTCCCGGGGGCAGCCTGGAGGTCCTTGAACCACGGCGCGGGTGGGCGCCGGGCCGTGGAAAGCGGCTGCAGGTGGGGCAGAGCGTGGAGCACGTGTTCCGTGGCCCCGCGCCCCGCCATGGCTACCTGGCACCCCGGGACAGCGTGCAGGAAAAGGGGCGGGGCCGCATGGCCACGTGACACAACATTGAATCCCAGGGAGGGGTGAGCTTGGGAAGGGCGATCTTGGGAAGGGCGGGGCAGGGGCGGGTTCTGCTGAGCAGCCGCTGCTGCCGCGGGGTGAGGGTGGTGGGGATGGAGGGGACGGAGGGGAGAGAGGGGAAAGAGGGGGGTGCAGGCAGCGGGGACAGAGGGGGGTGTGAGTGGCGGGGACAGAGGGGACAGAGGGGGTGCGGGTAACGGGGACAGAGGGGACAGAGTGGACAGAGGGGGTGCGGGCGGCGGGGACAGAGGGGGGCACGGGTGGTGGGGACGGAGGGGACGGAGGGGGTCGTGGGCGGCGTGGGCAGAGGGGACGGCGGAGACAGAGGTGGGTTCAGGTGGCTGGGATGGAGGACACAGAGGGGGGCGCAGTCAGCGGGGGGCTGGGGAGCTGCTCCATGTGCCGGGGGTGCACCAGGCTAGTGCGTACCCCGCCGGGAGGAATGCTGCCGGCAGAGCAGGTGTTCCAAAGTTTCGGCTTTAAAACCACTGGCAGTTCACAAAAGGAAAAGCAAATTTATAAGGAGCGCAGAGGAACATAGAATAAATCGGGAATTGTGTCACATTTGCCCTAAACCCCCCCAGACCTGTGCAGTTCTGATCCCCACACCAGAACAGATAAGATTGGGTTAAAATGGGGCAGAGAAAATCAGCAGCGAGCATAAGAACTAGCTTCAGCGGAAGGAAATACTGAAGAAGGAATCTTCAGAGGGGTGGTTATTATATAAAAAGATAGGTAGTAAAGTTGTAGTTAGTGTAAAGGAGGCAAGCACGACTAATGGAGGATTTCAAATAGGAGAAATCAAATCAGGTACTTAATCACAGGGAAACCGGGGAACTAATTGCCACAGGATGTTTTGGGTTCCATAATGTTACTTGGCTAGAGGAGGGTGTGTGGGGGGGTACATGTGTGTGAAGAAAAGAGAGAGGAAAAAAAGAAAAAGAACAAGATTAGCTATATTCACAAAGACTAGAACTCTTAAGAGGCACCTTTGTCACTGCGAGTGCTTGCACTGTGCGCTGGCACAGCTCTGAGGCGGTGCCTGAGCTGCACTGGTACAGATCTGCCCTCTCCTCAGCCTTGTGCTGTCAGCTGTGACTGCAGGCAGGCTGCAGGCACCAGCAGAACCATCCTTACCGCTGCAGAACAGGAATCTGCTGTGAACCAACAGGCAAAGAAGAGCAGGGAGCCAGGGAAGGAAGAGTGCGGTGATCTCTCTCTGCTTGCATCTTGCCCACAGGTCACCAGCAGTGGTGGAAGAAAATGACATTCCTCTGTCTTGGCTGCCCTCAAAGCAAGACCGTCGTGCGAAGACTGAGCACCTGTGTGTTTCGTGACCTCAAATACATTATCTTGGAGTTGTCGTAAGATTTCTTAGCAAGAAGGTACAAACCCAAACCTCTTCTTTAACTAAAGTTGTCCTTACTGCTTTGGTTTACAGCACAGCCCCTAACCACCAAGGCAAGCAAAAGCGCAGTAAGTTCCAGAAAGGGGGCAAAATTGAATAAATTGATTGGAAACTTCCTATTTTTAAACTGAAAGTAATATCCCTCTGCTCTTCTGCATAGCTGAAGTGAGGAAAATGATGTTTGGGTGGGGTTGCTAACAGAGTTTCACACTTCAAATTAAACCAGAAGCAGAAATTTTGTCAATGTTGTCATCAAAGCTAAAATCCAGCACCACAGAAGGATGTTGCTTTACCCGAGGAATTAATGGCCTACGATTCTAGTAAGCTCATGCTGTCGTCTTCCCAAGAGGCTTTGCATTTTTTTTCCCTTTGGTAATAATTTATTAAGAATTATGTTGCTTAGTGTAAACAGCCAAAACTTAAGTAAAGCAAATCTGAAAAATCCAGAAAAATGTCACAAAAAAATTCTTCTCGGCATTCCTGAGGTTGTCTTTTGCATTACTTCAGTGAAATGAATTTGGGTTTCTCTCTCCCTGTGCAGCAAGAGTGCCAGAAGACCATGACTACCTGATGGTGGGACAGGTAAGGTTTTTAGTGTATCATCCCTAAATCAGGGCAGAGCCAGCAATACGTAGTCCATAACTAAAATGCAGGGCATGATTCCCTAGAACTAACGCACAGAAACATCGGTCCCTTTCGTACCACTGACCATTCTTGACTTCAGGCACAAGAGTGGATTCATTTGCCACTTCTTGGTCAGTGGGTTAAATTTGGTCCTGAGGACTTTAATCGTTACTTTACTGTCAAAGATTGTTGTTAGCCAAAGGTGATGGGAGCTGCAAGAATAAATAGCTTATTACTAATTTGTGTCATTGACATATGAACTCAGTGCTTTCCTTCTTTTTCACCCATGTGAACTCAAATTGCTGTTAGCCCGCACGCCCCTATTTGCCATGTACCATGGCAGTTACTCCCTGGTGTCTGCCTCTCTCACAGCTGTGCCTTTCTCTGCAGCTAGCTTTCTTCCTCCTTCCCTGCTGCGGGACACCAGAGATGTGCCTATTTTACACACGAGAAGGTGGGCCTTTGCCAGAGATTCATAATCCTCTTCTCCTGCCAGTGCTTAATCTCCATTCCAACCTTTTGTGATAACCTCCTAGTTTTCTATGTTTCCCTTTCTTACCCATATATATAGTAACACCCCCTACCAACTGAACTGAATGTAAATTACACATTTTGCAAACTGATTCTGCAGAGCTGAACAAAAATGTTATTGTTAGCTTGTCTACTGTATGTCAGGGCAAGGACAGCTGCATTTCCATGCAGTGTGCTGACCCTGACAACCATCCAATGACATACCACTGTTAGTAAAGGCAGCACTTAATCCCTGGAAGGTCTTACCAGGTTAAGTGGAGGATTTTTCATCACCTGGAAAGTATAAATCGATATGTGCCTTTGTTCAGCTACCAGTTAGTTGAGGAAGTGACCAGTTTACATTATCAAGCCTGTAATTTGCAGAAGGCCAGATACGCTACGTACAGTCACCCTTCCTGGGCTGAAAATGTCTACCTCTAAATGCCTAAGAGGAATGTACATATATACTATAAAGCTGGAAAATAACTGTTCTTACCGTGATTATATGCATGTTAGATTTGTGAGTCGTAAGAAGTGTTGCTGTGATTATTTTCAGTTTTGTTAGGAAGATAACAAAGAACAGTTGAAAAACATTCCCTAGAGAATTAACATTTTGGAAGAAATGTGATTTTTCTTACATTTTTTTTCTAGCTAAAGAAATAATCAGCTAGTACAGAAGGATGGATATTGTTTTCTTATTGAATGTATAGCAGTACAAATCTTTGAGCTCCAGACGTCTTGTAACACAGCTAAGACAGTCTCATACTACTACATTTTAATTTGTTCTGAATCAACATAAGTAAACACTGAATATTTCTATCCATGTCATCTTAATTAGGAAGGAAAGAAGGACCTAGATGCTTTGCTAATAAGTCAGATAAGACTAAACTCAAAACTGTTTTCAGATTTGACAAATTTTGGCAAATAATCTCTATTTTTAATTATGGATGGGATGAGGTCTGGAAGCACAAGCATAGTACAAGACAACCAACTTTCCTACTCAGCTGACTCATCTGAAACTATGGAACATGACAATTTTAGAACGGAAGCCTAAGAACATATCATCAGCCCATTTTTCTCAGTTCTAAGTGATCTTTGAAAAGCATAGTTAACTTCTGTTTCATGTGTTAATACCATATTAAATTGCCTTATTGCTTTGTGATGTAGAGAAACTTTGGTGTTGACTTGTCTGATTCATTTCAAGAATTTTTTTTCTTGTAAGTTTGAAAAAAGGTTATTCCACTGAAGCAAGTTGATTGCAAGAAGTTTCAGTAATTGAATCCCTAGATAGTTGTCTTTATTCTGGGAGGTTTTGTCCCACTTCTAATGGATTTTTAATGCTGGAACAGTTTAATTTAAAACTGTTGCCATAAAACATGTTAGAATTTTCTATTTTTGTTGCAGGATTTTTTTTTCCCCAAAAACGTTTTTAAAAGCTGAGGTTGAACAGGTGGGAACCAATAAACATGGAAGATCATGTGAGCCACCAGGGACAGCATGGGGACTAATTTAAGGAAGATACCATTGTGCTGTCAGTGTGGAAGTTAGTGTTACAGCAGCGTGGAACTACTTTAGATGGGCTGTGGTTAAGATGTATGTTATTGTGAGCCAGGAGACAAGGAGTAGAAGCGTCCACTGTGACTGTTTTTAGTGCGTCGACCTGGGAGAATTTAGGATTGACACTGTTAGAAGCTGTGGTGAAAGGGGACAAAGAGGCGTCGGGGCTTTTGGCTACATGAGGACTGCTTAGAGATGCTGTGGGGGGCTTGAAAAGTCAGCAAGACGTCAGTGGGGGTGTATCACCCAGACCTCTCCTGGATCACCCTTCAGTCAACAGACAAGAGGGTGAGGTGGTGGGGGAGGGGGAGAGTCCATGCCCCTTACCAGTCACCACTCCTCAATGTCCCAAAGCCCCCAAATCTGCCGAACGGCATCGACCTATGTTCGGTAGTGATTCCGAGGATGAAGACGACGAGCAGAAACCTTGGCGGACTGATCCCTGCCCCCCTGAGTCCCACCGACATTTATGGCAGCCCACACTCCCTCCTCCCCCAGCCTCTTCTCCCCTCCCGCCTGCCCCCTCTGCTCCTCCCCTGCCTACGCAGGGTGGAAATGCCAAAAATGGGGAGTCATGTCCAGCTACAACAAGGTTATCAGTCAGAGGCAGTGAAGAATGTGGTGGTGGTAGAAATCCAGTATCCAGTGTAATGGTAATGCCGCGCGGCCCTCGGCAATTTTGGCAGGCTGTAAAAGATGCGGTACAGAAAGAGGGAAACTGGAATTTAGTAGAACATACAGGTAGACTGCTCCTTGATGTTACTACTCCTTCCACTGTTGCACTGCATGCATATCCTGTTATAACAGGAGACGTGGCTGCTGGTAATCCCAAGGTTCATACAGCATCTGCTTGGAAAATAGTGCAGGACTTGCAAAAACCTGTTTCTCACTACGGGGTGAATTCACCGGCTACAATGCAATTGTTACATTTGCTTACCATGGACACTTGGACTCCTTTCGATGTTTCTCAGGTGGCGCAGATCATTTTCCAACCTGTGCCACTAGCGGTCTTCCATGGCACATGGCGGGCAGCGGTGGAACAGCAAGGGCTGCAGAATATGAACCTTCCACAGCATGATCTTTGGGTTGGTAATGGGCCTGACGTGTTGATGGGCACTGGGCAGTATGCCAGCCCTCAGCAACAGGCTCAGTGGTCCACCCTAGTGTAAGATCAAGTCCAAAATAACCGAGTCCATGTTGGTGTTTGCGATATAGACTTTACAGATCAAATATGTGCCTTAGTTTCTACACCTGTGCCTCCTGGTAACATTCCAAAAAATACATGCCTTGCTCAGCTTGTGCCTTTTGAGAGCTGTGTTCCCCGAACAGAGCCCAGATGGCGGGTCGATGAAGGATTCGCCTCCACAGGAATACCTCAAGTGTCTTGGACACAAGAACCATCTCCACAATGACACAACCTGACCTGCACTCTGGCGTTGTCGGGAGGCACTCCTGCACAAGTGAAGTTGAGCGGTCTTCTGGATACCGGAGCAGACGTAACTGTCATATCGAGCAAGGACTGGCCACCTCATTGGTCTTTGGTAAATAACGCAGTGGGAGTTGTAGGTCGGGGGGGCGTGACGACAAGCTACTTGTCTGTAAAACCTATACAGATCAAAACACAAGAAGGACAGACTGCCTCCGTCCGGCCATACGTTGCCACCACAGCACTCACTTTGTGGGGCCGAGATTGTCTAGGACAGCGGGGAGTTCGGATCACCACGGATTTTTAACTGGGGCCACTGTACTGCAGGCAGTGAAACAGCCTCCCCTTGGTCTACTTGGCTGACCGACAGACCAGTATGGGTAGGTCAGTGGCCCCTGCCCCAGGAAAAGCTGTGTGCCCGGCATGAATTACTTAAGGAAAAATTAAACACGGGCCACACTGAAGAGTCACATAGCCCGTGGAACACCCCTGTATTTGTGATGAAAATGATTTCAGGTAAATGGCGATTGTTGCATGACCTGCGTAAAGTGAATGCAGTGATGGCCCCTGTGGGGGCCTTGCAGCCGGGATTGCCGTCTGCCACCGTGATACCAATGGAGTGGGACATTGTAGTTATTGATCTGTAAGGCTGTATGTTCACCATTCCTTTAGATCCAGAAGACAAGGCCAAGTTTGCCTTTACAGCACCAACTAGAAATAACTCTGAGCCCACAAAAAGGTACCACTGGACCGTGCTGCCTCAAGGCACGAGAAACTCGCCAAGCATTTGCCAGTGGTTTGTAGCTCAAGCCCTGAGCTCAGTGACAGACAAATACCAGGACGTTTACGGTTATCGTGGCATGGATGGCATTTTGCTAGCAGCACCATCAGAAGAGCTGCTGGAGACAGTTGAGAAAGAGTCCAGACGTAGTTTAGCTGAGTTTGGGTTGATTGTAGCTCCTGAAAAAGTTCAGAGACAAGAGCCTGGAAACATCTGGGCATGAATGTGCTGAATACAACTGTGTCTCCACAAGCTATAAAATTGAAACTGGACATAAAGACCTTGAATGATGTCCAAAAGCTTGCAGAAATGCTGAATTGGTTATGGCCTTATTTAGGCCTTACTAATGAACAAATGCCACCTCTGTTGCAACTTTTAAAAAGAAAAACACAGATCTTTTAGCCCCAAGGCCTTTAACGCCTGCAGCCTTGGCACTTGTGAAAGAAGTCAAACACTTGATCTCTACACGACGTGTGGTGTATAGCTATCACGCTTCCTTTAAGTGGTTTTCTTTTAAAGAACCAATCTTCTCCTTATGCTATGTTGGCCCTGTGGAACCAGGCTTGGGAAGATCCACTGCGTGTACTTGAATGGTTGGTTTTGCCTTTGCAGTCTAAGAAAAATAAAAGGGTTTTTTCTCAGTCCCCATGTCTGGAGGTTGGGTTCTTCCAAAGCTGAGCTCAGGAATAGGCTGAAGGAATTGCCCCCAGAAGACCATGCTGCTGGGCTTGGGTTCCCCATGGCTCAGGGCAGGAGGGCACGGGGCAGAGCGTTAGGGCATGGGCCTGTGTTGAGCCTTCGCGTGTGGGTGCCCAGTGCCCATGGGAATGGTGGGTGACCAGGAGGGATGTGCCTGGGACCATCTCCCTGGGCTTTCAGGCACCGCTGCCCTGCACAGCAGCACCGCCTGCTCAGGGCCATGCCTGAGACCACATCCCTGGGCGAGAGCAGACGTCTCTGTGTATGCCCCAGCTGGGGCAGGCTGCTGTGTCCCTGGTGCAGCAGGAGGTGCCTGGGGAGCCCCCAGGCCAGCAGCCTGGTGCTGGGGACAGGGACTGGCCCCGAGGGGCTGCCAGGAGTGGGCAATCAGGGTCCCTGTGAGAGAGGAGCAGCAGACAGAGGGAGACACTGGCCTCTGTGTCCTCGTGCCATGGCTGGCACCTGCCCTGGGACTGACTGGCAGGATGAGACCCCTCTCTGCCCACCAGCATATGCTGTGCTTTTCAGAGAGGCTGTGGCTATGGGGTGAGTGCCCAGAGCTCTGCAGCCCCCTTTGGGTGGGCAATTGCATGGGGCCAGCCCAGCGTGGGCTGCTGTGTCTGCCTGGGCTGGGGAGAGGGCAGGGGAGGTGGGCAGAGCTGTGGGGGGGCTGGGCTGGGAAGGGCCCGGGAGAGGGAAACACCAGTGAGAGCTCAGCTGTGTGGGTGTGCAGGGTGGGGGCACACAGCAGGGTGGTCCTGGTGCAGACCCAGGGGTCATGGTGAAGCAAGCAAGGTACGAAAGGACCGGGACTGAGGGGCAAGATCTATGCCGTGTTCCCTGCACACCCTCAGAAAGCTGCAGAAGGGAAATTTTCCCCACAAATTCCCAGAAAATGCTCCTTTCCGTGTCTGGTCATATACCCCAGCCACAATTAGGGACCACTGCTGCATGGTTACCTCTGTCCTCCTCCGTTGCCCAGTGATACCCAACTCCATCACCATTTCTAAATATAAAGGGAGCCACTTTCCTACTGACGCTTGTTGCACACAAGTCCCATAGCTCTTGCCGCAGTTGGTCTCTCAGTGAAGGCCATTGTCAGACACCTCCAACAAGATCACGTTCCCATGGCTGTGTTTGAACAAATACTGATTGAGATCCCACCAGCTGGCCTGGGTCCAGCACTCCAGTCTTTCACTCGGAACCATTTCTCAAATAATACTCTTGCTCTCTCAGTATCTCTATTCATAATGTGCTTCACGTCCCAACCATCCTTCTGGCCTCTGCAGGACTTGCTCTGATGTGTCAGGGTCTTTCATGTGCTGCGGAGCCCCATTGTGGGCTCAGCAGTCCTCATGTGGTCCTGTGGTGGGTTAACCTTGGCCAGTGGTGAGACAACCATTCAGCTGCTCTTTCACTGCACTGACTCAACAGGACAAAGGGAGAAAATAAAGCAGCAATGCTCATGGGTCAAGATAAAGACAAAGAGATCTCTTAATGATTCTTTTCATGGCCAGAGATGTGTGGTCTTGCCAAAAATTTATGTATTGCCAAGTAAAAAAATGTTTGGATTGTGAGATACAATGGCAGGAGAAGCAATGGGAGACAAAGCCTGACTCTTCTGGGGGAATCAGTGTCCTTGGCGTCCACTGGATATGTAAGCAAGGATGCCAGAAGTCCAGGGGCTTGTGGGCAAGTTCCCCAGACCAAACAGGCCACCCAGTCTGATGCCCACCTGCACCTGGGACTCCCCAAACAGGACAAGATGCTCAGGGAGGTGAAGACCAGTGCCACCTTGGTTGTAGTGACTGTGCAGTTGTGGTGTCCCTGATGCCCAGGCACGTGGGGAAGGAGAGCAGCAGAGCACAGCCCTGGGGCAGGAGGGAAGGAGAACCTGGCCTGCTGAGGGCACTGGCAGGTGGGATCCCATGGGGGCAGGGCCCTGAGAGCATCCCTAGGCCTTCCTGACCCTGAGCAGCCTCACCAGGGGCCTCCACCCAAAGCTTTCTCCATGGCTTCGGGAGGCCATTGAAGCCAGGCAAGAGATTCAGCCCCAGCATGATCTGTTCTGGAGGTCACCTTAGAGAGGTGTGTGGGTCTCCATAGGGTCACAACAACAGGCACAGCTTTGCCTGCCCATGGACCTTGTTGGTTCGGAATGTCAGCATCACTTCCCAGCTTCATTCTGAATGGGGTGGCAAATGATATAAACCATGGCCCTCCAAGTCCTGGGGACTTTCTGTTGCCTCCCTTCCTTCCTCAACTCCTTCACAATTATACACATCTTCCTTGCTGTAGTGGCTTGTCTCTGGCCAAAAGCGCAGCAGCCACCCAGCCGCTCCCTCCCTCCTTCCCTCCCCAGTCAGGGCCCAAAAATGAACACAGTCACGGACAGGTGGTCTAACAAGCGATGAGTACGGGACACACAATCACTTCCCGCCCTCTCATGGCAAGGCACCTCTTCATACGCTCCAGGGCACTGCTGGCTGCCTCTGCTGCCAGGTCACGGGCTGGGATTGTGTTTTGCCTTCTGTCCCCCAGCACCACCAGGGCCTTTTCTGCACAGACACTGCCCAGCCAGGCAGGTCCCAGGCCCTGCAGCTGCAGGGTGTTAGTCCATGCGAGGGAGGTGCAGGCTCTGCCCTTGGTCCGTCCTGCATCTGTGCAGCTCCTGACAGGGCGGCCACCCCACCTGCAAGGGTTCCCCTCCATGGCATCCCTAGGGCACAGGGATGGTCCTCTCAGTTTGGTGCCATCAACAGATCTCATGAGAGTTTCCCCCACTGGGTCATTTATACAGCTCTTAAACTGTAAGCAGGAGAGTCCCCTGTGGTGCCCACATTGCCCCAGTATGTCCCAGTGCCCTCCAGGTGGGGTGTGAGCCCTTCCTCACTGCTCTCTCAGCCTGACCATCCCGCTGGTGTTTTACCCATCTCTTTCTGATCACACCCAGAGTGTCACGGCCTCACTTGGGCAGAAGAACACTGAGGGAGACCATGGCCAGAGTTTTGCTGAAGCCGAGGGAAATGACATCCACTGTGGAGCTCCTCACGCACAGCCACAGGCTGTCAGGTTGGCGAGGCAGGACTTACCCTTGGAAAATCCACCTGGACAGTTACCCGCTCAGGTGCCAGAAATGTCACCCAAGGGGACTCTAACTGGTGGCACGCCCCTCACCAGGGGGGGTTGTGCAGCCTGTGGTTCCCCGAGCTGCACTTACGGACTCCTTCCAAGACAGTTGTAACACTTCCTTGTCCTTTCTCACAAGTGACCTCTGCCAATTCATGGAGCTTTCAAAAGCGATACCTCAAGGAAATAGTGATTTTATACCAGAACTTCACCATCATTATTACAGTTATACCACGCCCTTATTTTCTCTCATCTTTAACATATTTGCACCTGGGCAGGGGACAGTGACGACTTCTGAAGTCATCTTTTCAGCAGACTGTCTCAGCAAAGGCTCTTTCAGTTATTCACCAGTTTTCTCCTCCCTTTATTCTTTGGACTTTACAGGTACCTCTCACCTGTGCTGCTGTTTTTACTTCAGGAAGGAAAAACTTGCATGTCTCCCCACAGCCGAACTGTCTCCTTACCAAGATCTTCCCTTGTGTTTAGATCTATATTTCCGTATCTAGCACCTAAAAGATTTCTCATGAGGGTGTCTCTTGCAGAAAGGCACATCATCAGAGACAGCTTGGACATGGCATCTGCTTGTGGAGGGTGTTGGCTCATTTATGACACTTGATCATTCTTCACACTGCTTGCAGATTTGAAAAATTGTTCTGCAGCTGTGTGCCGCCAGTCCTCTAAGGCAAACAGGTGGGGATGGTGCAAAGGAGCTGCAGCACCCACCTGCAGAATTGAGGGGAGAAGTGTGATGTAAGGAGAAGGGATGTGAGTCCCAGGGGACAATGAGAAAAAGGGTGGTGTTGGGGGCATTCAGAGCAAGGTTGTCCATCCTGTGTCAGACCTCAAGGGGCTGTGTTTCCTACCAATCCAGACCTCCTGAGGAGACCCTCTGCATCATTATCACTTGGAGATTGCTGCTAGAACCTCCCCTCTAACCTAAAAAGTAGCAAAATGTAACCTATGAAATATAATTAATTATTTTCAAGTGCACTTTGAAATCCTCTCTCTTATCTACATGAATGGAACAGATTCAATTAGCTACACATGTCTTGAAGACTTGAAGGAAATGCCAAAAAGGCAAATACCTCGTTAGAGCACTTGGGGCTCCTTCCATGAACCTGAGCTACCGAGAGCAGGCTGAACCAACCCCTGAAGGAATGTAAGTCAGAAGCAACACTGAAAATACCTTCAAACATTGATGGGTCCCGCTGAGGGCCATTGCTGACAAAGCGTCCCCATGGACTCGTTAGAGTAGCTAATTAGAGGCCAGACCTGCAGGTAGGCAAAGACACTGTGTCGGTGGCTGTAATGCTGCAATACACATTTCGATTTTTTTTATGAAGCAGAAGGACCAAGCCCTGACCCCTAAGCTCTTGGAGGGCAGAACAGAAGACCCTCCAAATCAAGTTCCATGTCACAGGCCTTGGTGGCATGGGCAACTGCCATTGCCAGGGGGACAGAGGCCTCAGACCCCTGTGGGGCCATTCAGCCTTGCTGCAGCTCTGGGCCATCTCCACTGCAAGTTGCCCTACACTGTCCATGTGGCACCTCTTTCCACTCTGGGGGTTGGACTCTTCCTTGCTTTCCTACCCAGCCCTCACACCCGCATTTCTCTGCCTTTTCTCAAGTTTCTCCACTCATCCCTGCTTGTTCCTTGAAGCACAAAGCCATGGGACGATCCAGGCTGCCTCTGGGTGAACTCTGGCATCAGAGGGCAACCCTCCGAGGGACATTTCTTGTTCCTCACATCCAATCTTACCCTTCCAAGCAGCACTTTGTGGTGGTTTTCTCTTCCTGCCACTATCAGGAATCACTCTCTTATCTCTGACATCCCCCTTCAAGCAGGTGCATGCTATTACTGTGGTGCCCTGAGGCTTCACTTTGCCAGTCTCAAGGAATCCAGGACCTTCAGTCTGGTTCCACAGGCTCCATCCAGGCAGGTATCCTCCACAGCCTCTCCAGTTTTTCCCCATTCCTCCAGAATGAGAAACCTCAAAGTCCAGGCAAAGATAATCTGGATGCGGCCACAACAGTGCTGTGTCAAGGGGGATGGTGCTGAGTCAAGGGGGATGATCAGTCCCTCTTCTAAGTGGCCACCTATGGTGAAAACCTGCAAAGAATCACCAAAGGAGGACAGACAATGGCCAGGGAGGAAAGGGAAAGGAGGGGAGGGCTGCTTGCGTGGGAGGATACAAGGGTGGTCAAGGAGAAGCAGTTGTGCGTGGGAAAGGAGGGAAAAAGGTAGGAAAGGGTGAAGAACAGGAATCCATAGGAAGCAGCCAAGCAGCCCTGCATCTGAGCAGCAAAGCTTGGAGTGGGAAAAGAACGTCGCAGGTCATCTGACCAACTTTCTGTTAGGCTTCAACCACCACTGGAAACCTGAGTGATTTCCCTGCCATCATGAAGGCAAGATCCATGGTGGATGGAAATCCAGAATCATTCATGCTGGGAGGAACCTCTGGAGGTGTCCAGGCCAACGTGTTGCTCACAGCAGGATCAGCTATGGGGTCAGAGCAGGTAGCTCAGGCCTTCCTTCAAGTGGAGCTTGCAAAACTCCAAGGATGGACATGGCACATGTGAGAAACTATGGACTAGGGTATTGTTTATTAAGATTTATGTTAAGCTCAATGTAAAGGTTAGGCAACAAAAGATATGAAAACGCTTATGCAAACAGCTACCAGACACCGCTTGTGTAAGATAAGATAACCGCAATACACAAACTAAACCAGACACCAGGGCAAACAACCCCATATAAGGACATATGAGTGAGGGGTCAACTATGGGACAAAGGAGGAAGACCACCAGGAGGCAGAAAACGACCCCCTAACAACAATTGAAGCATGACTCCACTACCTCATGAACACGGAAGTAAAGATGTATAAAAAGGGACTGTTTGAACTGCTCAGGACGGCAGTTGGCGGAGCGCAGACTCCCCTGCCGTCCAGCGCTGGTTTTGCTCATATTCTACTTGCTATAATTAATAAAATTTTAATTGGATTATGATCCGTTGTGGTCTCAATTTATAACACACAGGCTCTGTGGGACATCTGCTCCACTGCTTGACTGTCTTCATGGGGAAGGACATTGTCTTCCCTTGCTTCAGCTGATGCCCATTGGCCCTCATCCTCCCATCATGCACAACAGGCAAGAACCTGGCTGCCTTTTCTTGCTGATATGGCCCAAGAAGATATGGGAAGGCTGTTATTAGGTGTCCCCAAAGCCTCCTCTTCTCCTGGCTTTGCACCTTTCAAATAAGGCCCATGGCATCCTGGGCTGCATTAGGAAGAGCACTGCTCAAGGTTCTGTGAAGGTGATCTTTCCTCTCTACTCAGCCCTGATACAATTTGTCTTGTTGACTTGCTCTTGATTTCTACTTTACCAGCGTCACCCATACTTGACTGAAAGGTGCCATCCACATTTTTCACCATTCCTGCCTTGTCTTTTGTTCAAAACAAGTCCAGCAAAGCATTTGTGCCATGTTGGTCAGGGATCATTGCTGCGATGGAGAGACGGGACGCAGGTTGATACAAGCAAATGTAAATTTATTGTACAGAAGCACGAGTTTATATACACTTTCAGAAGTCACGCGTTTTAAAAAGATTGTTTCTTGAAGCTGCATTTTTTAAACGGATTGTTTCTTGAAGGTGCGCGTTTTAAACAGATTGGTTCTTGAAGCTAAGCCTTGCACACCAGGCAATCCCAGATTGGTGGTTAACTACCATCAATTAACAGCAAGGTGTTACCTTTCCTTCACGGCATCCGTCCCCCACTCCCCTATGCTCTCTCAGCATGGCTCATCATGTTAATTGTTGTGTCTATTCACACTCCTTGTCTTCCCAGGGTTAGTGACCTACAAGCTCGAGCACATTCCCTTCAGCTAACTGATTGCCACGCATGGTCCTAATTTCCAGCCCGCTCCTGCAGATCATCTTCCACTTTCCCTTCAACCAAGGCCTTCAAGTACAGGTCCCTTTCTCTAGCCATCTAAAGGAGATGTCGTTCTCCTTCTAACCTTCATCAGGAGGTTGAGAGAATCTGAGCAGAAGACCTTTGCACATGGAGGAGTTAGTGATGAGTGTCTCAGAAAACCTGAGCAGGCCTGTGCTGTGCTCCATGTACCTCTTGGCCTTCAGGCTGAGCTGTGCTGAGTGTGTCCCTGGGTTGCAGAACAAGCCGTATTGGAAGAAGAAATCTGCAGGAAGCTGCTGGTGAATGGCCAACCGCACGCCCTTACCTTTACCTGGGACTGCAGTTACCAACTCCCAAGTGAACATCTCCTCTTAGAACACGAGAAGTGATGACTAGAATGGGTTTCCCTGGCAGAAAACACTTCAAGAGCTGACAGGAGCAGTGTGGGATAAGCCTTCTGCAGGCAGGATCTGCACCACTTGCTGCACCACTCTCCCAACGCTGGAAACTCCGTGTTCCCGGCCTCGGAAGGGACGGCATACAGCTGACACGGTTGTCTCTGTGTGTAGAGAGTTTGCTCTAACCAAGGCCATTTGAAATGACACTTTGTCTCAGAGTCCAAGTGCCTTTCTTACTGCAGCCATAACCAGCTGGGCTGCTGATGGCCAATCCCCCAAGGAAACTGGACACTCCAGGGACCTCAAACTTGCCTTCATGGCCACGTGCCTCCTACTGGCCTATGAGCTTCTCAGATGTAATGGATGTCGTAATGATAGCCCAGATCATCAGCCTGCTTGTGGCCTCGGTTACTCCTTGGTCAGCGGTTCCTGACCTGGAGAAGGCAGTGATAAAGAGATGCACAGGAATGGAAGAGATGGGCAAGGACCCTGCAGGTGCCATGAAGGCTTTGCAGGAAGAAGTGTGAGGAATAGCCCCTACAGCTGTGCAAAATGGAATGGCATTAGATATGAAGCTGGCGGCTGAAGGCAGAGTCTGTGCTGTTGTTAATACCAGTTGTTGCGTATAAGTAGATCAAAGTGGGAGAACTTCACAGATATAAAAATAATGGGAAATTTCCTAATATTTGTCATGAGCCCTAGAATGTTCACACCTTCTCTGGAATTCAAGATATTTGGAATACGCTGACGACCTCGTTTCCTGATTTACAGCTATGGGTTAAGAAGTTCATCCCCAGATGCTTTTCTCCTCTTTCTCTATGATCACTCCAATCCATTCTACCTATGTTGTTTCTGCTTTAAGGTTCAGAGAGGAAAAGTTGTTCTGTCTTTCAGTAGTGTCTCTAATATTCCCTATGGGCAACTCTTCAGTTGTGGCAATAGAACTCATGAAGACCTGTACGAAATAACAATTATATAGATGAGCAATGTATTTTTTTATTTATTAATTTCTATCCCACTCCCTCCCAAACACACCCCTGATAATTAATCCCTCTTTTATTCCTGTGTACACCCCGTTCTATAAGGAAAGCAGCCAATTATTACTGCCAAGAATTTGCTATATTCAGCTGCAGAGATGGTTGAAGAAGTCTGATGTCAAGTGATGTAAGTCTCATGGGGCTGAGGACAAAAATATTGAGGATGGAGAGCTGAGGAGCAAGGCTGTCCACGCGGTGTTTAGCTCCAGGGACTGATTTTTCTACCTGTCCGCACCTCCTCAGGAGACACTGTGCATCAAGAGCAATTGGAAAAGCCTTCTATCATTTCTCCAAAGTGCTCATTACCTGCCTTCCTCTTTCACTGTACTGCTGAAACTTATCTCATTAAGTGTAGGAGCCAAACTTGAAGACCAGATGTCCCTGATGGAAGAGACAGGGCTCGTCAGGGCGTTCTGCCTCTTCATGAGCCCAGGGTATCTGTGGTGCTGTGGACTTCAGGTGTTCAGAGGAGACTGAAGAAACCTCTCAAGAACACCAAGTCAGAGGCAAAGCCCACAGCCCCTGGAAGCGTTAATGGGCCCCGCTGAGGGCCATGGCTGAGAAAGCCTCCCCATGGCCTTGTTAGAGCCCATCCTGGGAGGCTGTGAGTGCAGGAAGGCAAAGGCGCTGTGCAGGCAGCTCTGCTGCTGAGCAAAGCCTTGGCTTGCTTGATGAAGCAGAAAGGCCAAGCCATGACCTGCAGCCTGTGGGGAGGTCGGTGCTGTCCCTCACACAGAGCTCAGGGCTCTTCCTGGGGACCATGGAAGGTGGGCATCCAATGCCCAGTGAAGGACAGCAATGGCACAGCAACTCCCAGCTTCGCCATGGGGCTGCAAGGAGGCAACGATGTCCCAGTGCCATGGGACAATGTGTCTTCTCACAGACTTCAGTGAGAGAAACAGCTCCACTTTTGCCAAGGGGAGAAAGAGCTGGTTTATGTTCCTGCCTTCAAGCCCTGCCAGTTCCCTCTGCCATCTCTATTTCAAGCTGTCCTACATGGTTGGAGCCCTGCCCCTGTTTCCCTGCAGGCTGTAGGCACCATCTCGCTGCCCTGCCTTGCTCTCACCCCAACATTGCCATACCTTCGCTGAGGTACCTCCACTCTCACCGGCTCTTCCTTGAAACACAAAGCCATGGGTTGATCCAGGCTCACTCTGGCTGAGCTCTTGCATCGCAGTAGGACCCTTGCTGTGACAGTTCTTCCTCCCGATAGCTAGTCTTCATCTTCAGCATTAGACTTTGTCTAATCTAAAAATTAGATTTTTCCTCTCTCCTCTTTTTTCCCACTACCCAGGAAAGTTTTACCACCTCAGGAACTACTCTCCAAGCAGGGAACCTAACTCAATATATTTTTTTGGTGGTCTTTCCCCTCAAAAAAGTGAAGCCACCTCCACATGGTCTTCTAAACCACATGGCTGCTGCAGGCCTTTCAGCTTCTCCCAGAGACATGACCACGCTACATTCCTACTGCTGTCCTGTCCTGTCCACAGGCAAAATGGAGATGACAGGCTGTACCCCAGCCCTTTTCCTGGAGAGGTCCTGTGCTGTAGCTTGGCAGAGGGACTGTCCCAGCCATGTTCCTGGTGCTGGCCTGTCACCTCCAGAGACAGAACTGGCCTCACAGGCCCCTTCACAGCCAGGCACGTCCTCCTGCATGAGGAGTTCCTGAGAATCAGCTGTCCTCCTCATAACACACCCCGCCATCACCCTCATTCTAACCCATGACCTGGCCACAGAAAAGCAGCCTTGTTTCGTTCAGTTTATCAAATGCATTTCCCACAAGCCATTTGAGTGGAGAAATATTCTTCACATGAACTTCCGTAGATGTGTTGACACACACATGATATACGATCTTTCATATATATGGCTTTTTTTTCCAGGTTGGACTGACTGCTGGAGATCATTGAATCCAGCCCTCCAACTGAGGCAGGGTCAGCTAGAGCAACTTGCTCAGTAACTGGTCTAGGTAGGCTTGTGATATCATAGAAGCATAGGAACACAGAATCATTTAGGTTGAAAAAGACCTTAAAGATAATCAAATCCAACCGTTACCACAGGACGGCCAATCCCATCACTAAATCATGTCCCGAAGCACTGCATCTATGTACGTTTGAAACACCTCCAGGGCTGGTGATTCCACCAGCTCCCTGGGCCGCCTGTTCCAATGCCTGACCACCCTTGCAGTGAAGATGTTTTTGCTCATATCCAAACTAAACCTCTCCTGGTGTACCTGGGAGAAGAGACCTCCCCCACCTTTCAGGTCTACAACCCAACCTTCCAGGTCTACAACAACCTTTCAGGCAGTTCTAGAGAGCAGAAAGATCCCCCCTGTGGTTCATCATCTCCACACTATACAACCCAAGTCCCCTCAGGTGCTCTTCAACTGACCAGGGCTCCAGACCCTTCACCACCGTTGTTGCCCTTCTCTGGACATACTAAAACACCTCAACATTTCTCTTGAAGTGAGGGGCCCAAAATGGAAACACAGTGTTCAAGGTGTGGCGTCAGCAGTGCCGAGTACAGGGGGTCGATAACTGCCCTGGTCCTGCTGGCCACACTGTTTCTGGTACCAGACAGGATGATATTGGCCTTCTTGGCCACCCGGGCACACTGATGGCTCATGCTCAACCATCTGTCACCCTGCACCCTCAGGGTACCTCCCCACCAGGCAGCCTTCCAGCCACTCTGCCCCAAGCCTGTAGCCTTGTGTGGGGTTGTGACCCAAGTGCAGAACTGGCACTTCTCCTGGTTGAACTTCATACAATTGGACTCACTTGAAAGGTCCAACCCGTGCAGATCCCTCTGCAGAGCCTTCCTGCCCTCAAGGACATCAGCACTTCCACCCCACTTGATGTTGTATGCAAACTCACTGAGGGTGAACTCAGTCCCCTTGTCTGGGTCATTGATGAAGTTCTGAAACAGGACTGGCCCCAGCACTGAGCCCTGAGGAACACCACTCCTTATGGGCCATCGTCACCTGGATGTCACTCCATTTCCTACCCCTCTTGGGGCTTGGCTGTCCAGCCAGCTCTAACCCAGTGCGGAGAACACCCACCGAAGCCATGAGCAGCCAGTTTCTCCAGGAGAATGCAGTGGGAGGTGGAGCCAAAAGGCTTTCCTAAGGTCCAGGTAGACAGCATCCACAGCATTTCCCTCATCCACTAGGCAGGTCACCTTGTCCCAGGAGGAGATCAGATTCATCAGACAGGACCTGCCTTTCATAAACCCATGCTGGCTGGTCCTGACCTCCTGGTTTTCCTGCGCCTCCTGTGTGATGGTGCTCAGGATGATCAGCTCCACAACCTTCCCTGGCACTAACATCAGGTTGACAGGCCTGTAGTTATCCCGATCCTCCCTCCTACCCTTCTTGTAGGTGGGCACCACTTGACTAACATTCAGCCTTCTTGGACCTCCCCAGTTAGCCAGCACTGTTGAAAGTCACCCCTGTGGTGAGGCAATAGAGAAACACACCAATGATTTTCAAAGTGTTCCTGCATCACGGGATGTCCATGGTCAAGGACACAATCAAAAGCACCTTGTCCTTTCTGGATATAAGGTTCACCAGAACCACATGTCCTCTGGGGCTGCAGAGGCATCGCTGGCAGCAATGCCTTCTCCTGCAGCACTGCACAGTCCAGCCCTGCATGTCTCTGGTCCCAGGGACAGCATGGATTGCTCTCCTTAGGGACATCTCATTTCACCTTCACAGTGACCTCTGCCCACCACCCCAGCATGCGCTGCAGCAAAACATTTTGCTTGCGTGTGACCTTGGACACTTGGTAGCCATTATTATTTTTGTTGTTACATGTCTGAGCTTGGCCCTGGTGACACAGGTGTGGTTCAGGGTAACTGCTCTGAAATAACCTAAATCAGGGAGGGGAAGGGGAAAAGTCTTATTTAAGCAGCGTGAGGAAGCCTTAGGATCAATAACCTCACATCTTCTTGGGGAATTTAGAGATCCTGTGGGTTTACATGGCAAGGGTTTGGGAGTGGTTTGGAGGTGTTTGCAGGGCTGGCAAAGGTGAGAAGAGATCAAGAGCTGACTCCATGGCCATAACAGCCACTTTCATTTGACTCCAAAATGGACCAGCCCCTGCCCAAACCTGAGCCAATAAGCAATTCTAGTGGCACCTCTGTGATACCCTATGGTAGAAAGGACAAAACACAAATGGAGAGGGGTGAGAATTATGTGAGAGAACAACCCTAAAGACATCAAGGTGAGTGAAGAAGGAGGGGAGCAGCGAGACAGAGGCTTGGTGGGATCCTGTAAGCCAGTGGTCAAGTAACCACCCGCTGACAGTCACAGGGCAGCACAGTGACAATGCCCCTTTAGGTGTCTGCAGGTACGTTGCATCGGCATTCTAGCACAGCTGCCAGATGAGCCAACAGCTGTGATGCTCACCTGGATCTGAGACCCTGCATCATTCGTGTCCACCTTGGTTCTAGGAGCAAAGAAACGGTGGAGTCTCATCTCCCAGGGGGAGTGAGGCAGGAGAGCAGCAGAGTGCAGGCCCCAGGTCACACACTGGCAGGCTGTGGCCTGTGCAGAAGGAGGGAACACTCCTTCGGGTGCCCTGGAATTGCCTCACAAGCATAAACTCCATTTTCAATGTTGGAACCGTTGGAGGCTGCTGTCCTTGCCGAGCAGGTGATCTGAGCTCTGCCACCTGCCCTTGGCACTTGGTTCCCTCAGTGTCACAGCTCTGTCTGCAACAGGACGGGCTCCAGCTGCCTCTGCGTGGGCCCCTGGCTGAGGGCACTGCTGCACATCTGGGCTGAAGCCCCCCAGCTGTGGCACCAGCCCGGCTCTGCCTGGCCATAAGGCAACCTGGTACCAAGTGTCCCCGAGCCCGTGGGTGCAAAGGCTTTGCTTCAGAGCAGAGACGTGGCCTGGGCAAAGGAGACCTGAGTCTTGAGCCCTCGGACTGTGCAATGAAGTGCTGAAATGGGCTCTGCAGGGCTTACTGAAGCACTGAAGACATCCTCCCCGCACTGCCTGTAGAACCACCAGACACACACGTACACACACGCACCTTTAGGAGTACTTCGATATTTGCTGCAGTCTTCCTGGTGTCCTCTCTAGTAATGGGTTAACAAAAGTTGATGCTCATGCACAAAACTTTTTCTCCTAAGAGAATTGCCACTGCTGGAAATAAGTGTGTCCCCCCAGGTGAGGCAAGGCCCATGAGGGATTGCATCAGGCTGCTGCCCAGCAGGTTCCCCTGCAGCCCCAGGGACAGCTGGAGGGAGCCCAGAGGGGCAGAGCAAGGGCTGCCTTGGGCTGCTCCCTGCTGCCGAGCTGGGCCGGGCTCCTGCCATGGAGGGAGCTCCTGGCAAGCGGGCAGCGCTGCAGAGAGACAGCTCTGCCCACCAGCAGCTCCTCTGCAAAGTGCAGCAGGGCTGAGGCACTGCCTGCAGGCACCCAGGGCAGAGGAGGGAGGCAGGGAGAGCTCAAAGGCAGACCTTGGTGGGAGGCTGCTGAGAGCTCCCTGCTGGAGAAATCTGCAGAGCCCTTGAGCCGGTAAGTGTGTGGCTGCAGGGCAATGCCTCTGCAGTTGCTAGCCGGGTCTGCAGCAGCTGGGGCCCCCCCAGCCTGTGGGACCGTGTGGGAGCCTTTTGCTGTGGAGGAGGCCAGTGTGCTGCAGAGCAGGGCTTCCCTGCTGCAGCGTGGGAGGGCCAGGGCATGTGGGCTGCCTTGTGCCAGGGCCGGCTGCAGGGCTGTGAAGGTGGCTGTGCAGGCAGGGGTGCCCAGGGCTGTCCTTGCCAGCAGGGTCCCTGCAGCCGCGGGGGCTGTGTGCTGGGGCAGGGGCTCTGCCGCCTGCCAGGGGCAGCTCTCAGCCTGCCGGGGGGCTCCCGTGCGGCTGCGGGGAGAATGTGGGGGAGAAAGGAACGACCCCCATTAGGAAAAGGTCCCTGTTCTTCTGAGTGAGTGCTGCATGTGACAGGGTTGCTCACAGCTCCAGGTCATTTCCAAGGGGACTTTCCATGAGCACGTTCATGGCAGGGGATCACTGCTTGGCTCTGTGCTTGCCTGAATCTCTGCTGCCACTTTTCCGTGGCTCCGCTTGGTGGCAATGGAAACAGCTGTGCAGGTCAGAGCAGGGGCTGAGATGCTGAAAGCATCACAGGGAGGTTGATGAGGGAGCTGAGCAAGTGCCTTCCCTCCCCAGCAGGCTGCAGATGAAACCAGCATCAGCTCTCCTTTTCCCTCAGGCTTTGGGGGAGCTGTTTGTTCCTGCCTGCAGACAGAGAGCGGCTGCAGGGCAGAGCTGGCACACAGGGGCTGAGCTGGGCTCTGTGAGCGCTGGCAGGGAAGAGCCCTGGGGCAAGAGAAAGAGCTGCTGGCAGGGACAGCTGCAGGCAGCAGAGCCCTGGGCAGGGAGGGGGGGAGATGCTGAGGGGAACCCTGATGCAGGGGAGATGGGGGCACCTCTTGGCCATGGTCTGCCATGCAGGTTCCTTCCCTGAGCAAGGCACCTCTGCTCTCCTCTCCCACCCAGCACAGCCTTTAGACTCTTGTTTTCATGTTTTTCAACACCTCCTGGTCCAGCAGAGCAGCAGAAGGGATGAAGTGCGTCTCCTGCTGCCACGGTGCCATTTCTCGCTGAGCAGAGACTGAGGGTGACTGTCCTGCACTGCTGCTGTCTGGGAGGTGTTGTGCCGGGCTGGGCAAGGGGAAGGAGTTCCTGAGTTTCCCTTTGTCTCTCTCCTGGCCTTGCTCAGATGCTATTGGCATTGCAGACAGGCTCTCTGGCAATAGGGGTTTCAGCTGCAGGCTCAGGCGCACCCCTTGTGGGTCCTCCTGTGCAGACATGTCCTCTAGCATGGAGGTGTCCCAGCTTTCCCCTAACCTGTGATGCTGTGGGCAATGCAGTCTGTGAGGCTGGGGAAGGAGCTGACTCTCCTTCTTGACCTTGCCATGGTCAGGACCCTTGACCACCTACTTTGGGTGCCCACCCAAGGTGTATGTGCCTGCCAGGGCACACAGTGAGCCCTGGGTGTCCTTGGATAGCAGTGTGGTGCTGAGCCTTCGGGAACGGGTGAGGCATTTTGTTCTCTGCAGTGGATCCCTCTGCTCTCAGCAGTGCCTGGCGGCTTGTCAGGGTAACACGGCAGTGTGATCACTCTCCATCTAAGAAAGGAGCAATTGTGGGCAGCTGGGATGGAGAGGGATGGAGAGATCAGAGTGCCTGCCTCTGCCCTCAGGCACAGACAGTCCCCTTGCCTCTCAGCACTCACCCTGCTCTCCCTGAGCACAGCACAAACCCCTCCTGACCTGACTCTGGCCGTGGCCGTTGCTCAGCACGGGTGGAGCAGATGCTGACAGGCCCTTCTGCGCTGGGAGCAGTTTGGGCTGAGCCAGTGCCAGGCCAGGACTGGCCCCTGCCCCCAGGGTTCCCATGAAGCCCCTGCTGCAGAGCAGGGCTCACTGCTGGGCAGCCAGCGGGCACAGCCCCTGCTCCTCACAGCACACTCGGCCAGCACTCAGCACAGCTCCAGCCACGGCTCTGAAGGGAGCTCTCCCAGGAACGGGAGAGGGGGGGACATGGGGCAGCAGGGGCGCATATAGAAAATGCCTTTCACTTGGCTCACGAAGTAACCTCTGACTTCTTGGTGACTTTCCTGCATGAGCAGGTCCCCTTGCCCAGAGGCAGCAGATGTCCAACAGCAGCTCCATCACCCAGTTCCTCCTCCTGCCGTTTGCAGACACGCGGGAGCTGCAGCTCTTGCACTTCTGGCTCTCCCTGGGCATCTACCTGGCTGCCCTCATGGCCAATGGCCTCATCATCACCGCCGTAGTGTGTGACTACCACCTGCACACCCCCATGTACTTCTTCCTCCTCAACCTCTCCCTCATCGACCAGGGCTCCATCTCCACCATTGTCCCCAAAGCCATGGCCAACTCCCTCTGGGACACCAGGGACATCTCCTACTCAGGATGTGCTGCACAGCTCTTCTTGAATGTCTTTTTCCTTTCAGCAGAGTGTTTTCTCCTCACCGTCATGGCCTATGACCGCTTTGTGGCCATCTGCCAGCCCCTGCACTACGGGACCCTGCTGGGCAGCAGAGCTTGTGTCCACATGGCAGCAGCTGCCTGGGCCAGTGGGTTTCTCTATGCTGCGCTGCACACGGCCAATACACTGTCACTGCCGCTCTGCCACGGCAATGCCCTGGGACAGGTCTTCTGTGAAATCCCACAGATCCTCAAGCTCTCCTGCTCACACACCTACCTCAGGGAAGTGGGGCTAATTGTGGGTAGTGCCTTCATAGCATTTGGTTGTTTTGTTTCCATCATGCTTTCCTACATGCAGATCTTCAGGGCTGTGCTGAGGATCCCCTCTGAGCAGGGACGGCACAAAGCCTTTTCCACGTGCCTCCCTCACCTGGCCGTGGTCTCCCTCTTTCTCAGCACTGCCACGTTTGCCTACCTGAAGCCCCCCTCCATCTCCTCCCCATCCCTGGACCTGGTGGTGGCAGTTCTGTACTCAGTGGTGCCTCCGGCACTGAACCCCCTCATCTACAGCATGAGGAACCAGGAGCTGAAGGACGCACTGAAGAAGCTGATGCAGTCAGGTGTCTCTCAGCAGCAATGAACTGGCCATGTCTCTTCACAAGACATTTCCAAGCAATCTCTAGAACCTCCTGTGCATTTAGCATTCTGTATTTGACTACCCTGTTTGTCCCACAATGTCTGCATGGACTCCACCTCTCAAAGACATGATCCCAGCCCGTGTGACCTAGAGGCCTTTGTCCAAGTGCCTGCAAGGACCGTTCAGCTTTTCTCCTGTGTCACATCTCTGTAACAAAAGGGGGGGTTCTCACTGCCCATGTCTGGGAAGTTCCTGGGAGAGGAAAACATCAGTGTAGAGCTCAGCTGTGTGATTGTAAAGTGGGGGCACACAGCAGTATGGAGGCATACAGCAGGGGGGTCCTTGTGAAGATCCAGAGTTTATGGTGAAGGACATAAGGCACAAAATGAGTGGAACTGAGGGATTGGCTCTGTGTCGTGTTCCCTGGACACAACATGGAAGCTGCCCCACATTTCCCAAGAAGTCCTATACACTGCTCATAGCCTCTCTGTCTCGTAAACCCCACCTCCCATGAGGAACATGTGCTGCACTGTCACATCTGTCCTCATTGATGGCTCAGCGAGACCCCGTTTCATCACCACTTTTCAATATAAAGGGAGCCACCTTCCTAGTGACACTTTTTAATAGCTCTTGAAACAGTTGGCCACTCAGCCAAGGCCCTGTAAGACACCTCCAGCCAGATCATGTGCTCATGGCCGAGTTTTGACAAATTTTGAAACAGTCCATTGACAGAGTTCCCACCAACTGGCCTGGGTCCAGCACTCCACTCTTTTGTTTGAAACAATTTCTCAATGAAATCCAACTGTCTCAGCCTCTCCTTGTCCATAACATGATCCAGGTCTCAACCTCCCTTCTGGACTCTGCAGGACTTGCTCCAACCTACCAGGGTCTTCCTTGTGCTGGGAAGCCCCATTCTGGGTACAGCAGTCCTGATATGGTCCTGTGGTGGGTTAACCACGGCCAGCCCCCAGCCAGCCCCCCAGTTGTTCATCTGCTCCCCTGACTCAACAGGACAAAGGGAGAAAATAAACCAGCGATGCTCCTGGGTCAAGGTAAAGGCAGAGAGATTACTTACCGATCCCTGTCATAGCCAAAGATGTGTTGTCTTGCTAAAGATCAATTTCATTCATTGCCAGTTAAAACAGATGTTGATTGTGAGAAACAATGACCAAAACATTAAAGACCATTCCCCAGTTTCTCCCAGGGCCAAATTACTCCATTGATCCCAATTCACCTACACAAGCACACCCTGAGAGGTGCAGGGGGGATGTTAAAGAGGGTTGATGGCACAGAACACCTCTGCTGCTCCTTCCTCCTCACACTTCTGCCCTGCTCCAGCGTGAGTCCTCTCCATAGACCCCACTATCTTTGCGGTCAAGGGTATGCATCGTTCATTTCTTTCTGTCTTGCTTGTGTCCTTGAAACTCAGAGAATGACAGAGAATGTTGACATTGGAAGGGACCTCTGGAGATCATCCAGTGAAAATCCCTAGGAGAGGCACAGCCAGCTCAAGCCCGTTGTACAAGACCTTGGCTTGGTAGGTTTGGAATATGTCAAGGCATGGACATTCCATAACCACTCTTGGCAACTACCTGCAGTGGTTGATCATCCACAGTTCAAAAAGTGTTACATTGGTTCAGATGGAATGCTGCATATATTAATAAGACTCTCAGAGCCTTTTCTTCTCCAGACTGAACAGTTGTAGATCTCTCACCCTGTCTTCCTGGGACAGATGCTCCAGTCCCTTCAAGAAGCTTGGTGGCCCTCTGCAGAACTTACTTTAGTACGTCAACAACTCCCTTGCCCTGGGAAGCCCAGCCCTGGTCACGGCACTCCAGATGTGGCCTCAGCAGTGCTGAGAGGAGGGGAAGGATCACCTCCCCCCATCGGCCAGCGATGCTTGTCCTAATGCAGCCCAGGGGGCTGTTGGCCTTTGCCATGAGGGTGCATCGATGGCTCCTGCTCAGCTGCTTGTCCTCTGGCACCCAAAGGTCCTTCTCTGCAGAGCTGCTCTCTGGCCGGCCTGCCACCAGCAGGATAGCCCCAGGAGGGCTGGATCACGGGCTGGCCTCCCCCAGGGGCTTGCTCAGCACCAGCAGCAGCATCTTGCCCATCTTGGAGATGAGCTTCAGCTCTGGCACAGGCCGCAGGGTGCTACAGAGTCACCTGGGAGAGCAAAGCCCTCTCCTGCCAGGGCTGCACAGCCCAGGCCTGTTGCCCTCTGGCCTTGGCCACTGCAGCCTTTGCTCTCGTGGTGGGAACCTCCTTCATCCTTCTGCTGCCCCCTGCCACCCGCTCCAGCATCCTCTGCTGGGCAGCAAACCCCTCCCACACAAGGGCTCCCGTCCCTGGGTACCGGTGTCCGTGTGACAAGCCTGCCCTTGGCCCTGGTGCCACACCTGAGGTGCTGCAGCCCACATGGGCCCCAGAGCCCACCGCCTGGGGCACGGGCAGCAGGAGCCCCCAGTGCCACCACAGAGCTGTGACATCAGTGCCGTAAGCGCTGAGGAGGGGCAGGGCAGCTCCCATGCCTTTGGCGGTGGGTGGAGACACAAGGTCTGTAGGGGAGACCTACGGGAAAGATGAGGGGAGGGGGATGCTCTGTGTGATGTCAGGGCAGCTCAGACAGATGGAGCTCTTCTAGTGGATGGGCCAAGGGGTGAGGTGGGAGCTTGTGTGTGGAACAAAGGGGAGAGCAGCCAGGGAGGCACTTTGGGGGGAATTAGTTGTGGTTTGGCCCTGTCCAGCACCCAAATGCCCAGAATCAGTTCCTCATTGACCCCTTACATGCCCAGCATGGTGGGGGCGAGGATCAGAAGAAAACTCACAGGTCAGGACAAAGTTCAACAGGAGAAGCAAAAGTTGTGTGTGCAAGGAGGGTAACATGAGCAATTCGCTCACCCTTGCCATGGGCAGGCAGGGGTTCAGCCATCTCCAGAAAAGCTGCTCTTCAGCACATCTGTCAGTGACACGGGAAGACTAATGCCACGACCACGCATGTCCTCTTTTCATCCTCCTTTCCCTGAGCTGTTATTGATGAGCACAACGTCCTGGGATATGCAATATCCCTGTGGTCATTTGGGGTCAGCTGCCCAAGCTTCTTGCGTCCCCCCAGTCTCCTTGTAGCGCAGGCAGAGTGTGAGAAAGAGAAGCCTTGGTGATTGCTCTGCAGCGGTGGCCAAAACACTGGTGTGTGGTCAGCGCTGCCCTAGGAAGAGACGCAAAGCACAGCACCAGAAGGGCTGCTGTGAAGAACATGCACTCCATGCCAGCCCGAGCCAGGACAGAGCGACAGGTCATACAGTCAGGGTGAGGCATGAACAATGTCTTCTTGAAATGACCTGAGGAAACCTGTGGATCACAGAGCCTGGCTCTTCTGGGGGAATCAGTCTCCTTGGTGATCACTGCACAGGCAAGCCAGGATGCCAGGAGCCCAGGGGTTGTGGGCAAGTTCCCCATGACCAACAGCCCACCCAGTCTGGTACCCACCTGCACCTGGGACTCCAAAAAGTAAGAAATCCTCAGTGATGTGAAGACCAGTGCCAGCCTTTTGTAGTGACTGTGAAGTGGTGGTGTCCCTGATGCCCAGGCACGTGGGGAAGGAGAGCAGCAGAGCACAGCCCTGGGAGAGGAGGGAAGGGGAACATTACCTGCTGAGGGCACTGGCAGGTGGGATCCCATGGGGGCAGGGGCAGGGCCCTGAGAGCATCCCTAGGCCTTCCTGGCCCTGACCAGCCTCACCAGGGGCCTCCACCCAAAGCTTTCTCCATGGCTCCAGGAGGGCATTGATGCCAGGAGGAGATTCAGCTCCAGCGTGATCTATGCTGTGGTTCTGCAGGTCTCCAGCAAATATTTTAGACACAGCGTTGCCTGTCCATAGACCTTGTTCGTTTGGCCTTGCAGGCTCATTTTCCCTCTTGATACTAGATGAGATGTCCAAGGAAATGACACGGTGACCCTTTAAATCCTAGGGGCTCTCTGCTTCCTTACTTCCTATCCCTTCATCAGTTGTTAGCAGGAGGAGAAGGATAAGCAGGTCAGGCTTCTGGGTGTCAGGGACAGAAAAGGAGGATCAAAAAAACCCCAAAGCTTCAGCTCCTTTCATAGAGGTATTAAATCTTTCACAGGAACCAGAAAGCACTGAGATTTCTCTGCCTCCCGCCTTTTAGCAAAGAAGTTCACACTATCCAAGTAGAGCGTTTGTTTGCATTCTGTTTACAGCTTCAGGCATCCCGGGATGTGGAGGTTGGTCACTGCATTACGTCTGGCCAAGAACATTCTTATTTCCACATCTGACGATTGCATCACAGTTCCAAGACTGGCTTCATCTTCCTGACCACCTCCCCATTGGGACTGGCAGGTCACTAGGAGGCTCCCAAGGCCTTCCCTTGTGCGGGCTGAACAAGGGCCTTGCCCTCAGTTTCCCCTCCCAGGAAAGTGTTCCAGCCCCTGAGCATCTCAGTGACCCTTCACTGAACTCATTCCCAGTCATACACATCTTCCTGGCTGTAATGGGTTCTCTCTGGAGCCATCCAGCAACTTCTTCCCTCCCCAGCCAACACCAAAAATTAACACAGCAGTCTACTCATGGTCTAACAAGCAATGAGTACGGGACACACAATCACTTCCCGCCCTCTCATGGCAAGGCACCTCTTCATACGCTCCAGGGCACTGCTGGCTGCCTCTGCTGCCAGGTCACGGGCTGGGATTGTGTTTTGCCTTCTGTCCCCCAGCACCACCAGGGCCTTTTCTGCACAGACACTGCCCAGCCAGGCAGGTCCCAGGCCCTGCAGCTGCAGGGTGTTAGTCCATGCGAGGGAGGTGCAGGCTCTGCCCTTGGTCCGTCCTGCATCTGTGCAGCTCCTGACAGGGCGGCCACCCCACCTGCCAGGGTTCCCCTCCATGGCATCCCTAGGGCACAGGGATGGTCCTCTCAGTTTGGTGCCACCGACAGACATTGTGAGAGTTGCCTCCACTGGGTCCTGTGTACAGCTCCTAAAAGTCACAGTGTAGGGTACAGAAGACACCCCTGTGCTGCCCACACTGCCCCAGTATGTCCCAGTGCCCTCCAGGTGGGGCGTGAGCCCTTCCTCACTGCTCTCTCAGCCTGACCATCCAGCCGGTGTTTTACCCATCTCTTTCTGTACGCACCCAGAGTGTCACGGCCTCACTTGGGCAGAAGAACACTGAGGGAGACCATGGCCAGAGTTTTGCTGAAGCCGAGGGAAATGACATCCACTGTGGAGCTCCTCACGCACAACTGCAGGCTGTCAGGTTGTCGAGGCAGGACTTACCCTTGGAAAATCCACCTGGACAGTTGCCCGCTCAGGTGCCAGAAATGTCACCCAAGGGGACTCTAACTGGTGGCACGCCCCTCACCAGGGGGGGTTGTGCAGCCTGTGGTTCCCCGAGCTGCACTTACGGACTCCTTCCAAGACAGTTGTAACACTTCCTTGTCCTTTCTCACAAGTGACCTCTGCCAATTCAAGGAACTTTCAAAAGCGATACCTCAAGGAAATAGTGATTTTATACCAGAACTTCACCATCATTATTACAGTTATACCACGCCCTTATTTTCTCTCATCTTTAACATATTTGCACCTGAGCAGGGGACAGTGACGACTTCTGAAGTCATCTTTTCAGCAGAGTGTCTCAGCAAAGGCTCTTTCAGTTATTCACCAGTTTTCTTCTCCCTTTATTCTTTGGACTTACAGGTACCTCTCACCTGTGCTGCTGTTTTTACTTCAGGAAGGAAAAACTTGCATGTCTCCCTGCAGCCAAACTGTCTCCTTACCAAGATCTTCCCTTGTGTTTAGATCTATTTCTCATGAATTTCTCATGAGATTTCTCATGAGAGTGTCCCTTGCAGAAAGGCACCTCATCAGAGACAGCTTGGACATGGCATCTGCTTGTGGAGGGTGTTGGCTCATTTATGACACTTGATCATTCTTCACACTGCTTGCAGATTTGAAAAATTGTTCTGCAGCTGTGTGCCGCCAGTCCTCTAAGGCAAACAGGTGGGGATGGTGCAAAGGAGCTGCAGCACCCACCTGCAGAATTGAGGGGAGAAGTGTGATGTAAGGAGAAGGGATGTGAGTCCCAGGGGACAATGAGAAAAAGGGTGGTCTTGGGGACATTCAGAGCAAGATTGTCCATCCTGTGTCAGACCTCAAGGGACTGTGTTTCCTACCAGTCCAGACCTCCTGAGGAGACCCTCTGCATCATTATCACTTGGAGATTGCTGCTAGAACCTCCCCTCTAACCTAAAAAGTAGCAAAATGTAACCTATGAAATAAAAATTAATTATTTTCAAGTGCACTTTGAAATCTCCTTTATCTACATGAATGGAACAGGTCCAATTAGCTACACATGTCTTGAAGATCTGAAGGAAATGACAAAAAGGCAAATACCTCATTAGGGCATTGGGGGCTCCTGCCATGAACCTGAGCTACTGAGAGCAGACTGAACCAACCACTGAAGGAATGTAAGTCAGAAGCAACACTGAAAATACCTTCAAACATTGATGGGTCCCGCTGAGGGCCATTGCTGACAAAGCGTCCCCATGGACTCGTTAGAGTAGCTAATTAGAGGCCAGAATTGCAGGTAGGCAAAGGCACTGTGTCAGTGGTTGTAAAGCTGCAAAACACATTTGGATTTTTTTTATGAAGCAGAAGGACCAAGCCCTGACCCCTAAGCTCTTGGAGGGCAGAACAGAAGACCCTCCAAATCAAGTTCCGTGTCACAGGCATTGGTGGCAGAGGCAGCTGCCAGTGCCAGGGGGACAGAGGCCTCAGCCCCCAGTTGGGCCATTCAGCCTTGCTGCAGCCCTGGGCCATCTCCACTGCAAGTTGCCCTACACTGTCCATGTGGCACCTCTTTCCACTCTGGGGGTTGGACTCTTCCTTGCTTTCCTACCCAGCCCTCACACCCACATTTCTCTGCCTTTTCTGAAGTTTCTCCCCTCATCCCTGCTTGTTCCTTGAAACTCAAAGCCATGGGACGATCCAGGCTCCCTCTGGCTGAACTCTGGCATCAGAGGGCAACCCTCCGAGGGACATTTCTTTTTCCTCACATCCAATCTTACCCTTCCAAGCAGCACTTTGTGGAGGTTTTCTCTTCCTGCCACTATCAGGAATCACTCTCTTATCTCTGACATCCCCCTTCAAGCAGGTGCATGCTATTACTGTGGTGCCCTGAGGCTTCACTTTGCCAGTCTCAAGGAATCCAGGACCTTCAGTCTGGTTCCACAGGCTCCATCCAGGCAGGTATCCTCCACAGCCTCTCCAGTTTTTCCCCATTCCTCCAGAATGAGAAACCTCAAAGTCCAGGCAAAGATAATCTGGATGTGGCCACAACAGTGCTGTGTCAAGGGGGATGGTGCTGAGTCAAGGGGGATGATCAGTCCCTCTTCTGAGTGGCCACCTATGGTGAAAACCTGCAAAGAATCACCAAAGGAGGACAGACAATGGCCAGGGAGGAAAGGGAAAGGAGGGGAGGGCTGCTTGCGTGGGAGGATACAAGGGTGGTCAAGGAGAAGCAGTTGTGCGTGGGAAAGGAGGGAAAAAGGTAGGAAAGGGTGAAGAATAGTGCGGCGAATGAAGAGACGGGATGCCGCTTGATGCAAGCAAATGTCAATTTATTGTACAGAAGCACGAGTTTCTATACACTTTTATAAGCTGCGCGTTTTAAACAGATTGGTTCTTGAAGCTAAGCCTTGCATACTAGGCAATCCCTGATTGGTGGTTAACTGCCAGCAATTAACAGCAAGGTGTTACCTTTCCTTGGCGCCAAGGATGGCGCCATCTGTCTCCCACTCCCCTGTGCTCTGCAAACATGCCTCATCATGTTAATTGTTGTCTAGACAAGCTCGAGCAAATTCCCCTCAGCTAACTGATTGCCATGCATGGTCCCAGTTTGCAGACCGCTCCTGCATCTCCCCCTTCCTGTTGCACAAAAAGAACCTTTGAAACCGAACAAGTAAAAACAAGGTATAAGTAATAGAACAAATAAAAACCCAACTGAGACATTTTATCAATGTCAAAATAACCCACTGTCTTTGTTCCGTACAATTTTACAATTGCCCCTTTTTGTTTTTGAACAGCTAGTACCAGGTTTGCCATGTTCTGCAGGGCCCTTGCAAACATGACAGCAACCAAGGTAATAGCAAACAAACAATACTGCCAATTGAGTGAATGGATGCCAAAAAAGGCTGAAATTTTCTCAGATTTTGATAACATGTTGCTGCAATGGGGCGCCTAAAATCCACGCAGCACATACCATCAAAATCCTCACAGCCATGTCCTTGAACCAAGAACAAAAAGCAGTGGCAATTTTGACTCACATTCTTAACTGCCTACCAAACAAGGTGATTTAACTCTAATGCTTTCCCTGCTGTTACTACGGATAAGAGAAGAACCGCTGCGACACGTTCCCATCATAGCCTCCTACTACATTAGCATCTACAGAAAGACAATTATCGACATTCAAAGTGTAAACAATATCATCTTTTGGATTAACATTATACATAGGTGGAAGGGCACACTAAACAAGAACTGGTTCAGTCAAAAAGTTCAAAACATAGCATGCCTTCTCTGAACATACCTCTGGGGTCATTCCCTTCATTCCCTCTCTTTTTTATGCAAAGAGAAACACTTTCACCAAAACAGAGAAGCCCCTATTTACATCTCTGAGCCCGGACACAAACCGCAGCTGTATGCTCCACCAGGCTCAGGGCAGGAATCATTCATGCAGTTACATAGGTATATATCTCTACAAGCATGCAGACACCTATTAAACACTAGATAACCATGTTTATCTTTCCTATTCTCCTTCACAAGACCTAGCTGTTCTCTCATCTCTTGTTAGGTCAAATAATTCTCCAGTTTCCTCTCCTATATCTCTCTCTTCAGACATTCTCTATCCTCCCCTTTTTTGCTTGTTAATTGCAAGGAGGCAAAGGGTGTGTGTAGCTGGGTGACCATGACCTGCTTTATGTTACAATCAACTAAACACTGAATACAGGGAAAAAAAAAGCATGGGAGACATAAGGCAAACATCAATAAGGTGGTTAAAGATAATTATAATAAATCCTGTAATACTTTTGAGTCATGGCCCAAAGTTTCCCAGCCGTGAGAAGAGACCAAAGGCACCCCGCCCCTGGCTCTGTTGCAGATCTTTGTTTTAAGGCTTTTGAGTTTTGTATACTTTTGTAAATTAATTCACAGTGGTCACTCAGATTCACGTAACACATCCTATCAAAGTCTTCACACTTGTGTCCCTGTGCTAATAATAAAAATCAATAGCAACTCGGTTCTGTAGCAACATATGATGGACAGAATCAACATCTGTTAATAAGCCAGAAAAAAAAGAACAGTATTTGTAATATTACTTTGTTTAGCAAGCCACAGCCTAATTTACTAAGCAAGTTAAGAGCGTGTACTATTCTTACAGAAGAGATTAGAGAAGCAAAAATCTGTTATGCTGCATTCCAGAACTCAGCCTGAGAATTACAGTCTGCTGTGAGTTCTGCGTTACAATCATTTGACACATGTTGGGGTTGCGATTGTGAAAGTTGCCCGTTTACAATTTTCATTGACATTATCACAGCTGGTTGTTTTAAAAGCAACCCTTGAGCTTCCTGATGTTCGACTTGTTGCAAAATATTCTGAAGCCAATCAATCAAGTTAGTATTACAGTTAGTGACTCTATAGGAACCTGCAAGACTGTGGCAAGACTCCCGCATCCGGACTGCCTTAATAGCCATCTCATTCATTTGCAAACAGTTGTCCCTGGGATACCTTGCCTGGGTCACAGAATCGGCACAACTATTTTCTCCAGCCAACTGCTCATAGTTAACAGCAATTCCCCGATTAAGGTTTTCAATCAAGGCCACTACACGTAGTTCACAAAAATCAGATAACCACATCATAAATTGTGTCAGAGTTAGTACCATACAAAGCAATGACTTCCAGTCATGCAGTGTGAGCGTATAAGGCTCTGCCATCGCTTCAAGAAGGGACATAGCAAATGTATTATGAATCCTCCCTTCCCGCACTGCTTTGCTTAACTCTTTAACAGCCTCGTATTGCACAGGCTGCCACTCTGCAGGTTGATTTGTCTGACAAAATACTGAACATGCCATAGCAACTCCCAAAACCCATCACTGAAGTGTTTCCCACTTGCATTCCTGCCACCAATCCCTCAGACTCCCTTTCACCTTCCCCAAAAATACAATCAATGCATCAGGAGAGACAAGGGGGTGGGGGAAAGGTTTAGCTCCTTTTCCAGATCTATAGGACCTGGATCAAAAGGTTTATCAGTGTCAATAAAATCATTGTCCGAGTTGTCCTGTTCCCGTGCTTGCTCCTGTGTTGTGAGGGTCGCTGCAATCAGTGACAGAAGCTTTGAGGGCAGAGGAGGTGTGGACAGAATCTCCATCGCTGACGGTGTGTTGAGAAGAGTCGCGCTGTCAGTGGAATTTACAGCTTCCTTTGGTTTAGCACCGTTAGTAGAATTAGTCCACACTTGGCAAAGAGTAGTCAGAATTTGCCACCAAGATGCTAAATGCATTCCCGACACGGAGTTCCCCTCCGCGGCAGCATCATACAATTGGCTGCTGTATGTGCACACTTTCATTTCTTTTAAAGTCTCTAAAGTTTCTTGGCTGCTCACCTGTCTCGATGCATACAGGTGTTATCCTCGGGGCTTAGGTTGTCCGCCTGGTCCAGCCAGCAAGACGATCGTTCAGCCAAGCCGTCTCCTCCGGAACGCAGCCCTCTTCCACGAGCTGTCCTTTTTATCGACCATTTCCGTCCTTATTCTTCCAAGGCTTCGGAACACCACCATAGGGGTCACCATTTGAGAAGACTGAGGCACGGACTCCCTGATCTGACTAGAAGACCCTTCATGAGTCCATATACGTCTCTTTCTGGGGTCGAACCGTGGTTCCCCATTACGGATTTCCCACAGCTCACCTCTCAACTCCGGAGGGATTTCTGGCCGACTCCTGCTTCCTTTCAGCAGATCATTCAAAGTTCTGTGGGATTCGCTGCATGTCGCTCAGATAGGCGATTCGAGAGCCCTTCACGTCAGATCCTTAAACGCATCACGTCGGGGTCACCAATTTGCGGCGAATGAAGAGACGGGACGCCGCTTGATGCAAGCAAATGTCAATTTATTGTACAGAAGCACGAGTTTATATACACTTTCAGAAGCTGCGCGTTTTAAACTAATTGGTTCTTGAAGCTAAGCCTTGCATACTAGGCAATCCCTGATTGGTGGTTAACTGCCAGCAATTAACAGCAAGGTGTTACCTTTCCTTGGCGCCATCCTTGGCGCCATCCGTCTCCCACTCCCCTGTGCTCTGCAAACATGCCTCATCATGTTAATTGTTGTCTAGACAAGCTCGAGCAAATTCCCCTCAGCTAACTGATTGCCACGCATGGTCCCAGTTTGCAGACCGCTCCTGCAGAATAGGAATCCATAGGAAGCAGCCAAGCAGCCCTGCATCTGAGCAGCAAAGCTTGGAGTGGGAAAAGAACGTCGCAGGTCATCTGACCAACTTTCGTTAGGCTTCAACCACCACTGGAAACCTGAGTGATTTCCCTGCCATCATGAAGGCAAGATCCATGGTGCATGGAGATCCAGAATCATTCATGCTGGGAGGAACCTCTGGAGGTGTCCAGGCCAACGTGTTGCTCACAGCAGGATCAGCTATGGGGTCAGAGCAGGTAGCTCAGGCCTTCCTTCAAGTGGAGCTTGCAAAACTCCAAGGATGGACATGGCACAGGCTCTGTGGGACATCTGCTCCACTGCTTGACTGTCTTCATGGGGAAGGACATTGTCTTCCCTTGCTTCAGCTGATGCCCATTGGCCCTCATCCTCCCATCATGCACAACAGGCAAGAACCTGGCTGCCTTTTCTTGCTGATATGGCCCAAGAAGATATGGGAAGGCTGTTATTAGGTGTCCCCAAAGCCTCCTCTTCTCCTGGCTTTGCACCTTTCAAATAAGGCCCATGGCATCCTGGGCTGCATTAGGAAGAGCACTGCCCAAGGTTCTGTGAAGGTGATCTTTCCTCTCTACTCAGCCCTGCTACAATTTGTCTTGTTGACTTGCTCTTGATTTCTACTTTACCAGCGTCACCCATACTTGACTGAAAGGTGCCATCCACATTTTTCACCATTCCTGCCTTGTCTTTTGTTCAAAACAAGTCCAGCAAAGCATTTGTGCCATGTTGGTCAGGGATCATTGCTGCGATGGAGAGACGGGACGCAGGTTGATACAAGCAAATGTAAATTTATTGTACAGAAGCACGAGTTTATATACACTTTCAGAAGTCGCGCGTTTTAAAAAGATAGTTTCTTGAAGCTGCATTTTTTAAACGGATTGTTTCTTGAAGGTGCGCGTTTTAAACAGATTGGTTCTTGAAGCTAAGCCTTGCACACCAGGCAATCCCAGATTGGTGGTTAACTACCATCAATTAACAGCAAGGTGTTACCTTTCCTTCACGGCATCCGTCCCCCACTCCCCTATGCTCTCTCAGCATGACTCATCATGTTAATTGTTGTGTCTATTCACACTCCTTGTCTTCCCAGGGTTAGTGACCTACAAGCTCGAGCACATTCCCTTCAGCTAACTGATTGCCACGCATGGTCCTAATTTCCAGCCCGCTCCTGCAGATCATCTTCCACTTTCCCTTCAACCAAGGCCTTCAAGTACAGGTCCCTTTCTCTAGCCATCTAAAGGAGATGTCGTTCTCCTTCTGACCTTCATCAGAAGGTTGAGAGAATCTGAGCAGAAGACCTTTGCACATGGAGGAGTTAGTGATGAGTGTCACAGGAAACCTGAGCAGGCCTGTGCTGTGCTCCATGTACCTCTTGGCCTTCAGGCTGAGCTGTGCTGAGTGTGTCCCTGGGTTGCAGAATAAGCCGTATTGGAAGAAGAAATCTGCAGGAAGCTGCTGGTGAATGGCCAACCGCACGCCCTTACCTTTACCTGGGACTGCAGTTACCAACTCCCAAGTGAACATCTCCTCTTAGAACACGAGAAGTGATGACTAGAATGGGTTTCCCTGGCAGAAAACACTTCAAGAGCTGACAGGAGCAGTGTGGGATAAGCCTTCTGCAGGCAGGATCTGCACCACTTGCTGCACCACTCTCCCAACGCTGGAAACTCCGTGTTCCCGGCCTCGGAAGGGACGGCATACAGCTGACACGGTTGTCTCTGTGTGTAGAGAGTTTGCTCTAACCAAGGCCATTTGAAATGACACTTTGTCTCAGAGTCCAAGTGCCTTTCTTACTGCAGCCATAACCGGCTGGGCTGCTGATGGCCAATCCCCCAAGGAAGCTGGACACTCCAGGGACCTCAAACTTGCCTTCATAGCCACGTGCCTCCTACTGGCCTATGAGCTTCTCAGATGTAATGGATGTCGTAATGATAGCCCAGATCATCAGCCTGCTTGTGGCCTCGGTTACTCCTTGGTTAGCGGCTCCTGAACTGGAGAAGGCAGTGATAAAGAGATGCACAGCAATGGAAGAGATGGGCAAGGACCCTGCAGGTGCCATGAAGGCTTTGCAGGAAGAAGTGTGAGGAATAGCCCCTACAGCTGTGCAAAATGGAATGGCATTAGATATGAAGCTGGCGTCTGAAGGCAGAGTCTTTGCTGTTCTTAATACCAGTTGTTGCGTATAAGTAGATCAAAGTGGGAGAACTTCACAGATATAAAAATAATGGGAAATTTCCTAATATTTCTCATGAGCCCTAGAATGTTCACACCTTCTCTGGAATTCAAGATATTTGGAATACGCTGACGACCTCGTTTCCTGATTTACAGCTATGGGTTAAGAAGTTCATCCCCAGATGCTTTTCTCCTCTTTCTCTATGATCACTCCAATCCATTCTACCTATGTTGTTTCTGCTTTAAGGTTCAGAGAGGAAAAGTTGTTCTGTCTTTCAGTAGTGTCTCTAATATTCCCTATGGGCAACTCTTCAGTTGTGGCAATAGACCTCATGAAGACCTGTACGAAATAACAATTATATAGATGAGCAATGTATTTTTTTTATTTATTAATTTCTATCCCACTCCCTCCCAAACACACCCCTGATAATTAATCCCTCTTTTATTCCTGTGTACACCCCGTTCTATAAGGAAAGCAGCCAATTATTACTGCCAAGAATTTGCTATATTCAGCTGCAGAGATGGTTGAAGATGTCTGATGTCAAGTGATGTAAGTCTCATGGGGCTGAGGACAAAAATATTGAGGATGGAGAGCTGAGGAGCAAGGCTGTCCACGCGGTGTTTAGCTCCAGGGATTGATTTTTCTACCTGTCCGCACCTCCTCAGGAGACACTCTGCATCAAGAGCAATTGGAAAAGCCTTCTATCATTTCTCCAAAGTGCTCATTACCTGCCTTCCTCTTTCACTGTACTGCTGAAACTTATCTCATTAAGTGTAGGAGCCAAACTTGAAGACCAGATGTCCCTGATGGAAGAGACATGGCTCGTCAGGGCGTTCTGCCTCGTAATGAGCCCAGGGTATCTGTGGTGCTGTGGACTTCAGGTGTTCAGAGGAGACTGAAGAAACCTCTCAAGAACACCAAGTCAGAGGCAAAGCCCACAGCCCCTGGAAGCGTTAATGGGCCCCGCTGAGGGCCATGGCTGAGAAAGCCTCCCCATGGCCTTGTTAGAGCCCATCCTGGGAGGCTGTGAGTGCAGGAAGGCAAAGGCGCTGTGCAGGCAGCTCTGCTGCTGAGCAAAGCCTTGGCTTGCTTGATGAAGCAGAAAGGCCAAGCCATGACCTGCAGCCTGTGGGAAGGTCGGTGCTGTCCCTCACACAGGGCTCAGGGCTCTTCCTGGGGACCATGGAAGGTGGGCATCCAATGCCCAGTGAAGGACAGCAATGGCACAGCAACTTCCAGCTTCCCCATGGGGCTGCAAGGAGGCAACGATGTCCCAGTGCCATGGGACAATGTGTCTTCTCACAGACTTCAGTGAGAGAAACAGCTGCCTTTGCCAAGGGGAGAAAGAGCTGGTTTATGTTCCTGCCTTCAAGCCCTGCCAGTGCCCTCTGCCATCTCTATTTCAAGCTGTCCTACATGGTTGGAGCCCTGCCCCTGTTGCCCTGCAGGCTGTAGGCACCATCTCGCTGCCCTGCCTTGCTCTCACCCCAACATTGCCATACCTTCGCTGAGGTACCTCCACTCTCACCGGCTCTTCCTTGAAACACAAACCATGGGCTGATCCAGGCTCCCTCTGGCTGAGCTCTTGCACCGCAGCAGGACCCTTGCAGTGACAGTTCTTCCTCCCGATAGCTAGTCTTCATCTTCAGCATTAGACTTTGTCTAATCTAAAAATTAGATTTTTTCCTCTCTCCTCTTTTTTCCCACTACCCAGGAAAGTTTTACCACCTCAGGAACTACTCTCCAAGCAGGGAACCTAACTCAATATATTTTTTTGGTGGTCTTTCCCCTCAAAAAAGTGAAGTCATCTCCACATGGTCTTCTAAACCACATGGCTGCTGCAGGCCTTTCAGCTTCTCCCAGAGACATGACCACGCTACATTCCTACTGCTGTCCTGTCATGTCCACAGGCAAAATGGAGATGACAGGCTGTACCCCAGCCCTTTTCATGGAGAGGTCCTGTGCTGTAGCTTGGCAGAGGGACTGTCCCAGCCATGTTCCTGGTGCTGGCCTGTCACCTCCAGAGACAGAACCGGCCTCACAGGCCCCTTCACAGCCAGGCACGTCCTCCTGCATGAGGAGTTCCTGAGAATCAGCTGTCCTCCTCATAACACACCCCTCCATCACCCTCATTCTAACCCATGACCTGGCCACAGAAAAGCAGCCTTGTTTCGTTCAGATTTATCAAATGCATTTCCCACAAGCTCTTTGAGTGGAGAAACATTATTCAGATGAACTTCCGTAGATGTGTTGACACACACATGATATACGATCTTTCATATATATGGCTTTTTTTTCCAGGTTGGACTGACTGCTGGAGATCATTGAATCCAGCCCTCCAACTGAGGCAGGGTCAGCTAGAGCAACTTGCTCAGTAGCTGGTCTAGGTAGGCTTGTGATATCATAGAAGCATAGGAACAGAGAATCATTTAGGCTGAAAAAGACCTTAAAGATAATCAAATCCAACCATTACCACAGGACGGCCAATCCCATCACTAAATCATGTCCCGAAGCACTGCATCTATGTACTTTTGAAACACCTCCAGGGCTGGTGATTCCACCAGCTCCCTGGGCCGCCTGTTCCAATGCTTGACCACCCTTGCAGTGAAGATGTTTTCGCTCATATCCAAACTAAACCTCTCCTGGTGTACCTGGGAGAAGAGACCTCCCCCACCTTTCAGGTCTACAACCCAACCTTCCAGGTCTACATCAACCTTTCAGGCAGTTCTAGAGAGCAGAAAGATCCCCCCTGTGGTTCATCATCTCCACACTATACAACCCAAGTCCCCTCAGGTGCTCTTCAACTGACCAGGGCTCCAGACCCTTCACCACCGTTGTTGCCCTTCTCTGGACATACTAAAACACCTCAACATTACTCTTGGAGTGAGGGGCCCAAAATGGAAACACAGTGTTCAAGGTGTGGCGTCAGCAGTGCCGAGTACAGGGGGTCGATAACTGCCCTGGTCCTGCTGGCCACACTGTTTCTGGTACCAGACAGGATGATATTGGCCTTCTTGGCCACCCGGGCACACTGATGGCTCGTGCTCAACCATCTGTCACCCTGCACCCTCAGGGTACCTCCCCACCAGGCAGCCTTCCAGCCACTCTGCCCCAAGCCTGTAGCCTTGTGTGGGGTTGTGACCCAAGTGCAGAACTGGCACTTCTCCTGGCTGAACTTCATACAATTGGACTCACTTGAAAGGTCCAACCCGTGCAGATCCCTCTGCAGAGCCTTCCTGCCCTCAAGGACATCAGCACTTCCACCCCACTTGATGTTGTATGCAAACTCACTGAGGGTGAACTCAGTCCCCTTGTCTGGGTCATTGATGAAGTTCTGAAACAGGACTGGCCCCAGCACTGAGCCCTGAGGAACACCACTCCTTATGGGCCATCGTCACCTGGATGTCACTCCATTTCCTACCCCTCTTGGGGCTTGGCTGTCCAGCCAGCTCTAACCCAGTGCGGAGAACACCCACCGAAGCCATGAGCAGCCAGTTTCTCCAGGAGAATGCAGTGGGAGGTGGAGCCAAAAGGCTTTCCTAAGGTCCAGGTAGACAGCATCCACAGCATTTCCCTCATCCACTAGGCAGGTCACCTTGTCCCAGGAGGAGATCAGATTCATCAGACAGGACCTGCCTTTCATAAACCCATGCTGGCTGGTCCTGACCTCCTGGTTTTCCTGCGCCTCCTGTGTGATGGTGCTCAGGATGATCAGCTCCACAACCTTCCCTGGCACTAAGATCAGGTTGACAGGCCTGTAGTTATCCCGATCCTCCCTCCTACCCTTCTTGTAGGTGGGCACCACTTGACTAACATTCAGCCTTCTTGGACCTCCCCAGTTAGCCAGCACTGTTGAAAGTCATCGCTGTGGTGAGGCAATAGAGAAACACACCAATGATTTTCAAAGTGTTCCTGCATCACGGGATGTCCATTGTCAAGGACACAATCAAAAGCACCTTGTCCTTTCTGGATATAAGGTTCACCGGAACCACATGTCCTCTGGGGCTGCAGAGGCATCGCTGGCAGCAATGCCTTCTCCTGCAGCACTGCACAGTCCAGCCCTGCATGTCTCTGGTCCCAGGGACAGCATGGATTGCTCTCCTTAGGGACATCTCATTTCACCTTCACAGTGACCTCTGCCCACCACCCCAGCATGCGCTGCAGCAAAACATTTTGCTGGCGTGTGACCTTGGACACTTGGTAGCCATTATTATTTTTGTTGTTACATGTCTGAGCTTGGCCCTGGTGACACAGGTGTGGTTCAGGGTAACTGCTCTGAAATAACCTAAATCAGGGAGAGGAAGGGGAAAAGTCTTATTTAAGCAGCGTGAGGAAGCCTTAGGATCAATAACCTCACATCTTCTTGGGGAATTTAGAGATCCTGTGGGTTTACATGGCAAGGGTTTGGGAGTGGTTTGGAGGTGTTTGCAGGGCTGGCAAAGGTGAGAAGAGATCAAGAGCTGACTCCATGGCCATAACAGCCACTTTCATTTGACTCCAAAATGGACCAGCCCCTGCCCAAACCTGAGCCAATAAGCAATTCTAGTGGCACCTCTGTGATACCCTATGGTAGAAAGGACAAAACACAAATGGAGAGGGGTGAGAATTATGTGAGAGAACAACCCTAAAGACATCAAGGTGAGTGAGGAAGGAGGGGAGCAGCGAGACAGAGGCTTGGTGGGATCCTGCAAGCCAGTGGTCAAGTAACCACCCGCTGACAGTCACAGGGCAGCACAGTGACAATGCCCCTTTAGGTGTCTGCAGGTACGTTGCATCGGCATTCTAGCACAGCTGCCAGATGAGCCAACAGCTGTGATGCTCACCTGGATCTGAGACCCTGCATCATTCGTGTCCACCTTGGTTCTAGGAGCAAAGAAATGGTGGAGTCTCATCTCCCAGGGGGAGTGAGGCAGGAGAGCAGCAGAGTGCAGGCCCCAGGTCACACACTGGCAGGCTGTGGCCTGTGCAGAAGGAGGGAACGCTCCTTCGGGTGCCCTGGAATTGCCTCACAAGCATAAACTCCATTTTCAATGTTGGACCTGTTGGAGGCTGCTGTCCTTGCCGAGCAGGTGATCTGAGCTCTGCCACCTGCCCTGGCACTTGGTTCCCTCAGTGTCACAGCTCTGTCTGCAACAGGACGGGCTCCAGCTGCCTCTGCGTGGGCCCCTGGCTGAGGGCACTGCTGCACATCTGGGCTGAAGCCCCCCAGCTGTGGCACCAGCCCAGCTCTGCCTGGCCATAAGGCAACCTGGTACCAAGTGTCCCCGAGCCCGTGGGTGCAAAGGCTTTGCTTCAGAGCAGAGACATGGCCTGGGCAAAGGAGAGCTGAGTCTTGAGCCCTCGGACTGTGCAATGAAGTGCTGAAATGGGCTCTGCAGGGCTTACTGAAGCACTGAGGACATCCTCCCCGCACTGCCTGTAGAACCACCAGACACACACGTACACACACGCTCCTTTAGGAGTACTTCGATCCTTTGCTGCAGTCTTCCTGGTGTCCTCTCTAGTAATGGGTTAACAAAAGTTGGTATTCATGCACAAAACTTTTTCTCCTAAGAGAATTGCCACTGCTGGAAATAAGTGTGTCCCCCCAGGTGAGGCAAGGCCCATGAGTGATTGCATCAGGCTGCTGCCCAGCAGGTTCCCCTGCAGCCCCAGGGACAGCTGGAGGGAGCCCAGAGGGGCAGAGCAAGGGCTGCCTTGGGCTGCTCCCTGCTGCCGAGCTGGGCCGGGCTCCTGCCATGGAGGGAGCTCCTGGCAAGCGGGCAGCGCTGCAGAGAGACAGCTCTGCCCACCAGCAGCTCCTCTGCAAAGTGCAGCAGGGCTGAGGCACTGCCTGCAGGCACCCAGGGCAGAGGAGGGAGGCAGGGAGAGCTCAAAGGCAGACCTTGGTGGGAGGCTGCTGAGAGCTCCCTGCTGGAGAAATCTGCAGAGCCCTTGAGCCGGTAAGTGTGTGGCTGCAGGGCAATGCCTCTGCAGTTGCTAGCCGGGTCTGCAGCAGCTGGGGCACCCCCAGCCTGTGGGACCGTGTGGGAGCCTTTTGCTGTGGAGGAGGCCAGTGTGCTGCAGAGCAGGGCTTCCCTGCTGCAGCGTGGGAGGGCCAGGGCATGTGGGCTGCCTTGTGCCAGGGCCGGCTGCAGGGCTGTGAAGGTGGCTGTGCAGGCAGGGGTGCCCAGGGCTGTCCTTGCCAGCAGGGTCCCTGCAGCCGCGGGGGCTGTGTGCTGGGGCAGGGGCTCTGCCGCCTGCCAGGGGCAGCTCTCAGCCTGCTGGGGAGCTCCCCACAGCTCTGGGGGCGTATGGACTGAGCCCCGAGAGGGAAGGATCTCTCTGCTGTTGAGAGTGTGCTGCATGGCTGAGTGCTGCTTACAAGGATAGGTTACCCTCAGAATGTGTCTGGATGAGACTTTTCGTATCGAAGGTCAGAGCAGGGATTGCTATGATAAATACAGGGCTCTCCTCAATCTGTGTTTTCAGCTTTCTGTTGTTGGGGGCAGGAGAGGGAAGGCAGAAATGTTAATGGAGATCTCGAGTTTGAAGATGTCCCTGAGACTGCCAGCTGTAACTGAGTGATGAGGAGGTCTGCCAGGAGCCTCCTGAAGTGCCCTCAGCCACTCCTCCGCCTATGAACAGCAGCAGCAGCACCTTTGCTGGGGCCATCAGGGTCGTTCTGAGCTGCCCTTTCCCCCTGCGGACAGGACCCTGCGCCCAGCCAGTGCCCTGCAGAGAGGCAGGTTTGTGCGGGGCCAGTGCACAGAGGCAGAGATGTGGTCTGTGAGCACTGACAGGGAAAGACCTGGCACAGGGAGATACCTCCCACAAGGAAAATCTCCTGACATCCAGGATATTGCATGGACTGATAGGAAACTTCAGACAGAATTGTTGTTGAAAGGAGAATCAGAAAGCTCTCTCTGACCATGTGCAGTGCAGACCCCTTCCTCTGAGGCATCCCCCTGGCCTGCTCTCCCCCCAGCAAAGCCTCTGCCCTCAGGGCTGGGGGTCCCGAGGTGTGAGCCACCCCCTCTGCAGCCAGAGCTCCAGCAGAGCCGCGGTGCAGCTCTGCAGCCACGTGCCCCGGTCCCTCTGCAGAGCACAGGGGCTGAGAGCAGCTGCCCGGCAATGTTGGTGTGTGGGAGGTGGCGAGCAGAGCTGGGCAAGGGCAGCGCTGCCCTCAGTGCCCGGCACGCTCGCCCTGGACACTCTTACCTAGACCATCAGTGCAATTTTACTCCTTTCTCTGCCTTTTTGTGTTAGTTTTATTCTCTTGCTCTTGCTGTCAGGCTCTCTGGGGATGGGTGTTTCAGCTGCAGAGTCACACTCTGACCTTGTGGGTCCTCTCCTGCAGGTGTGTCCATGGGAACAAGTGTCCCAGCTTTCCTCTCACCTGTGGGGCTGTGGGCAATGCCCTATGTGGGGCTGGGCAATGGGCTGGCTCTCCCTCAATCTGATGCTCTTGTTGGGGCACTTGGCTACCTCCTTGAAGTTCCCTTCCAAGCAGTGAGTTGCCCTTCAGAATGGAAACCTGTCCCCTCGCACCCATTAGTGATCTGGAAGCCCCACGTAGAAGCGTAGAGTTTCTGTGATGGAGAAGACGCTGTTGGGGTGGGTGGAATGAGCGGTGTATCCTTTGCTGTGGGTGGGATGCTGAGTTCTGATGAACATCTACAACCTTTACTGGTCTGTGGTGGGTCAGTCTGTTCTCAGCAGTGCCTTGTGGTATTTCAGGGTAACATGAGAGTGTGGCCACCATTCATCTCAGGAAGGTGCAAGCCCACAGAAACTGGGAACCAGCAGGACAGACCACCTCCCCTCACTGGGCACTCACCCACAGGCAATCCTCTTGCCGCACAGACCTCACTCTGTTCCACCTGAGGGCAGCAAAAATGCTCTGCTTTTCCGACATCCGAGAATACTCAACAGGAGAGATGGGGGGGGAGCTGTGAAAAAAACGAAAACTCTCTTAAAATGCCTTCACCCTTCCCGTTCCTTAGCACTGGCGCTGCAGACGCTGACCAGCCCTTCTGCTTTGGCACTGGTTTCACAGGACAAAGTTAAACACCAGGACTGGTCCCTGCCCCCACCCACTGCTGCAGAGTGGGGCTGGCTGGTCAAGAGCCCGTGGGCAGATGCCCTGCTCTTCATCGCCCACACGGCCAGCACCAAGCAGGGCTGCAGCCACACAGCTGCAGGAAGGTCTCCGAGAAAAGAGAGGGATGTCTGTGTGTGACGGGGGGATGGTCTGTGGGAAATGGCTTTGATTTTGCTTGTAGACGTCTCCCATAAATTATCACTGTCTTTTTCTCCTGTGACAGGACCCTATGCCCAGAGGCAGCAGATGTCCAACAGCAGCTCCATCACCCAGTTCCTCCTCCTGGCATTTGCAGACACGCGGGAGCTGCAGCTCTTGCACTTCTGGCTCTCCCTGGGCATCTACCTGGCTGCCCTCATGGCCAACGGCCTCATCATCACCGCCGTAGTGTGCGACCACCACCTGCACACCCCCATGTACTTCTTCCTCCTCAACCTCTCCCTCATTGACCTGGGCTCCATCTCCACCACTCTCCCCAAAGCCATGGCCAACTCCCTCTGGGACACCAGGGACATCTCCTACTCAGGATGTGCTGCACAGCTCTTCTTGATTGTGTTGTTCCTTTCGGCAGAGTGTTCTCTCCTCACCGTCATGGCCTACGACCGCTTTGTGGCCATCTGCCAGCCCCTGCACTACGGGACCCTGCTGGGCAGCAGAGCTTGTGTCCACATGGCAGCAGCTGCCTGGGCCAGTGGGTTTCTCTATGCTGCGCTGCACACGGCCAATACACTGTCACTGCCGCTCTGCCACGGCAATGCCCTGGGACAGGTCTTCTGTGAAATCCCACAGATCCTCAAGCTCTCCTGCTCACACACCTACCTCAGGGAAGTGGGGCTAATTGTGGCTGGTGCTTGTCTAGGTGTTGGCTGTTTCATTTTCATTGTTCTGTCCTACGTGCAGATCTTCAGGGCCGTTCTGAGGATCCCCTCTGAGCAGGGACGGCACAAAGCCTTTTCCACGTGCCTCCCTCACCTGGCCGTGGTCTCCCTCTTTCTCAGCACTGCCACGTTTGCCTACCTGAAGCCCCCCTCCATCTCCTCCCCATCCCTGGACCTGGTGGTGTCAGTCCTGTACTCAGTGGTGCCTCCAGCAGTGAACCCCCTCATCTACAGCATGAGGAACCAGGAGCTGAAGGACGCACTGAAGAAGCTGATGCATTCAAGACTCTCTCAGCAGCCCTGAACTGCCTGAATCTCCTCACAAGGCATTTCCTGGTCATCTCTGGAACATCCTGTGCATTTATCGCTTTTAATGTCACAATTGTGTTTCTCCTAGAATGTTTGCATGCACTCCACTTCTTCAAAAGAACGAACCCAGCCTGCCTGACCCAGAAGCTTTTGTACTTTTGCATCCAGGATGGTGCAACTGGACTCCTGTGTCACATCTCTGTAATTTAAGGGGCTTGTGTAGTGGAGATATCTATCAGCTTCCCAGGAGAGTAAAGCACCAGTGTAGACCTCAGCTGTGTGAGTGTGCAAAGTTGGGGCAAATAACAGGGTGGGGGCACACGGCAGGGCGTCCTGGTGAAAATCCCGTGGTCATGGTGAAGGAAGCATGGCACTAATCGGGTGGGACACAGGGCTCTGCTCAGTGCCATGTTCCCTGGATATCCATCCAGGGGAAGATGCCCCAGGTGCCCCAAGATGTCCTAAGCACCAGTCATTTCCTTTGCTTGTTGTACACCCCAGTCCCTACGAGGAACATTTGCTGCATGGTCAGCTCTGTCATCCTTAGTGGCTCAGTGATACCCAACTCCATTGCAACTCTAAATGTAAATGGAGCCACTTTCCTACTGTCACTTGTTACACACAAGTCCTATAGCTCTTGCCACAGTTGGCCACTCAGCCAAGGCTGTGGTCAGACACTTCCAGCCAGATCATGTCCTCATGGCTTTGCTTTGACAAATAGTGAAGTAAACCACTGACTGAGATCCCACCAACTGACCTGGGTCCAGTCTTTCACTCTAAATGTTATCTCAAATAAACCCCAGTTTCTCAGCCTCTTCTTGTTCATAACATGATCCCGGTAACAACCATCCTTCTGGACTCTGCAGGACTTGCTCCATTCTGTCAGGGTCTTTCTAGTGCGGGGGAGCCCCACTGTGGGCTCAGCAGTCCTGATGTGGTCCTGTGCTGGGGTTAACCACAGCACCCAGCCAGCCCCGCAGCTGCTCATCCGCTCCCCTGACTCAACAGGAAAAAAGAAGAAATTATACCAGCAATGCTCATGGGTCATGGCCAAAATGTGTCATTTTAAAATTCAATTTAATTTATTGCTAATTCAAAAATACATGGATTGTGAGAAACCAGGACTGAAACATAAAGACCATTCCCCTGACAGTTTCTCCAAGGCCCAAATTACTCCATTGTTCCCAATTCATCTACACACCAACACCCTGAAAGGTGCAAGGGTGCTGCGATGGAGAGACGGGACGCTGCTTGATGCAAGCAAATGCCGATTTATTGTACAGAAGCACGAGTTTATGTATGTTATCAGAGGCTGCATGCTTTAAACAGATTGGTTCGTTAAGCTAAGCATTACGTACTAGGCAATCCCTGTTTGGTTAACTACAAACAAAGGACACTTTCAGTAAGGTTTTACAGTCATCAATTAACAGCAAAGTGTTACTTCTCCTTGGCTCCATCTTTTCCTCATCTCCTTACCTTTCCTCAGCCTGACTCATCCTGTTGGTTGTTATCTATTCACCCTGCTTATCCTCCCAGGGTTTGTGGCCTACAAGCTCAAGCACGTTCCTTTCAGCTAACTGATGGTTACTTATGGTCCTGATTTCCAGGCCCCCTCCTACATCTCCCCCTTCTTGTTTTTGAGCAATCCAAATCCCATTTGTTGTAAACATGCATTCGATCAAGTTACTCATCACTCCTTGTAAGCATTGAAAGAAACAAGGAACACATAATACTAAAACCAACAATACTGTCAATACCATCAATGCTGCTTTGATTATGGTTTGTAACCAGCCCCCTAACCCAAGGCTTGAAAGCCAGTCAGAAAAAGGATCATGTCCTTCAGTAACATGCTTCATATTCTTGTGCAGTGCTGCTAATTTCTGAGCTGTGCTTTTTGAGTGATCAGACAAATTCATACAGCACATTCCTTAACGATGTTCACCACAGGCTACTCTCTAATCTTCATGCTGTTTCCTTATCTTCTAGAGGTGACATCACATTCCTCCTTTGTTCTGTCTCATCCTAGTTTCTTCTCATACTCCCTCAAAGTTATTTAACTCTTTGCTGTAGGATCGAAGCTGCACATCATCAAAGCAAGGCCAAAGCTGCACTTTATCAATGTCAAAACAACCCACTGTCTCTGTTCTGTACAATTCTACAATTTCCCCTTTTTGTTTTTGAACAGCTAGTACCAGGTTTGCCGTGTTTTGCGGGGCCCTTGCAAACATGAAGGCAACCAAGGCAATAGCAAACAATACTGCACATTGAGTGAATGGATGACAAAAAGGCTGACATTTTCTCAGGTTTTGATAACATGTTGCTGCGGTGGGGCGCCTAAAATCCATTCAGCACATACCATCAAAATCCTCACAGCCATGTCCTTGAGCCAACAACAAAAAGCCAATCCTTGCTCTGTTTTGTATGTCATAGTGGCAAATTTGACTCAGATTCTTAACTGCCTAACAAACAAGGTGATTTAACTCTTTAATGCTTTCCCTGCTGTTACACTGGATAAGAGAAGAACCGCTGCAATACATTCCCATCATAGCCTCCTACTACACTAGCATCTACATAAAGACAACTATCGACATTCAAAGTGCAAACAATATCAACTTCATTTGGATTAACTTTATACAGAGGTAATCAATTACCCCAGCTATCAAGGCTTTCAGTAAGATTCTTCATTCCCCACATACATTCACTTTTTTGCAGCAATGTCTGCAAGTCAGTTTCAAGGAAGGGCACACCAAACAAGGACTGGTTCAGTCAAAAAGTTTGAAACATCGCATGCCTTCTCTGAACATACCTCTGGGGTCATTCCCTTCATTCCCTCTCTTTTTTATGCAAAGAGAAACACTTTCACCAAAACAGAGAAGCCCCTATTTACATCTCTGAGCCCGGACACAAACCGCAGCTGTATGCACCACCAGGCTCAGGGCAGGAATCATTCAGCAGTTACATAGTTATATATCACTACAAGCATGCAGACACCTATTAAACACTAGATAACCATGTTTATCTTTCCTACTCTCCTTCACAATACCTAGCTGTTCTCTCATCTCGTTAGGTGAAATATTCTCCAGCTTCCTCTCCTATATCTCTCTCCAGACATTCTCTATCCTCCCCTTTTTTGCTTGTTAATTGCGACGAGGCAAAGGCTGTGTGTAGCTGGGAGACCATGACCTGATTTATGTTACAATCAATTAAACACTGAATACAGGAAAAAAGGCATGGGAGATATAAGGCAAACATCAATAAGGTGGTTAAAGATAAATATAATAAATCCTGTAATACTTTTGATCCATGGCCTAAAGTTTCCCAGCCATGAGAAGAGACCAACGGCATTCCGCCCCTGGCTCTGCTGCAGATTTTTAAGGCTTTTAAGTTTTGTATGCTTTTGTGAATTAATTCAGAGTGGTCTCTCAGATTCACATAGCACATCCTATCAAAGTCTTCACACTCGTGTCCCTCTTTTAATAATAAAAGTTAATAGCAACTCGATTCTGTAGCAAGATATGATGGACAGAATCAACATCTGTTAATAAAAAAAAGGAATAGTATTTGTAGTATTACTTTGTTTAGCAAGCTAGCAGCCTGATTTACTAAGCAAGTTAAGAGTGTGTACTCTTCTGCAGAAGAGATTAGAGAAGCAAAAAAATGTTTTATGCTGCATTCCAGAACACAACCTGAGAGTTACAGTCTGCTGTGAGTTCTGCGTTATAATCATTTGACACATGTTTGCGTTGCGATTGTGAAAGTTGCCCGTTTACAATTTTCATTGGCATTATCATAGCTGGTTGTTTTAAAAGCAACCCTTGAGCTTCCTGATGTTCGACTTGTTGTAAAATATTCTGAAGCCGATCAATAAAGTTAGTACATGACTCTTTAGGACCCTGCAAGACTGTGGCGAATGACTCACTAGAGGCTGGCCCAGCCTCCTGCATCCTGACTGCCTTAATAGCCATCTCCTTCATTTGCAAATAGTTGTCCCTGGGATACCTTGCCTGGGTCACAGAATCGGCACAGCTATTTTCTCCAGCCAACTGCTCATAGTTAACAGCAATTCCCCGATTAAGGTTTTCAATCAAGGCCACTACACGTAGTTCACAAAAATCAGATAACCACATCATAAATTGTGTCAGAGTTAGTACCATACAAAGCAATGACTTCCAGTCATGCAGTGTGAGTGTATAAGGCTCTGCCATCGCTTCAAGAAGGCACATAGCAAATGTATTATGAATCCTCCCTTCCCGCACTGCTTTAACTCTTTAACAGCCTCGTATTGCACAGGCTGCCACTCTCGAGGTTGCTTTATCTGAGAAAATACTGAACATGCCATAGCGACTCCCAAAACCCATCACTTAAGTGTTTCCCACTTGCATTCCTGCCACCAATCCCTCAGACCCCCTTTTCACCCTCCCCGAAAGTACAGTCATGGGAGAGGTGGTGGGGGGTGGGGGGGGAGGGGTTAATTCCTTGTCCAGATCTATAGGACCTGGATCAAAAGGTTTATCAGTGTCAATGGCATCATTGTCCAAGTTGTCCTGTTCCCGTGCTTGCTCCTGTGTTGTGAGGGTCGCTGCAATCAGTGACAGGAGCTTTGGGGGCAGAGGAGGTGTGGACGGAATCGCCATCATTGACGGTGTGTTGAGAAGAGTCGCGCTGTCGGTGGAATTTACAGCTTCCTCTGGTTTGGCACCGTTAGTAGAATTAGTCCACACTTGGCAAAGAGTAGTTGGAATTTGCCACCAAGGTGCTAAATGCATTCCTGATGCAGAGTCCCCCTCTGCGGCAGCATCATACAATTGTCTGCTGAACACTTTCATTTCTTTCAAAGTCTCTAAAGTTTCTTGGCTGCTCACCTGTCTCGATGCATACAGGTGTTATCCTCGGGGCTTAGGTTGTCTGCCTGGTCCAGCCAGCAAGACGATCGTTCAGCCAAGCCGTCTCCTCCGGAACGCAGCCCTCTTCCACGAGCTGTCCTTTTTATCGACCAGTTCCGTCCTTATTCTTCCAAGGCTTCGGAACACCACCATAGGGGTCACCGTTTGAGGAGATTGAGGCATGGGCTCCCGGATCTGACTAGAAGACTCTCATAGTGGAAGACACTTGATTCCCATGTTTCCCACAGCTCACCTCTCAATTCCAGAGGGACTTCATTTGCCGGCTCCTGCTTCCTTTCAGCAGCTCATTCAACGTTCTGTGGGACTTGCAGCCTGCCGCTCAGCCTGGCGGTTCATAAACCCATCACGTCGGGGTCACCAGTTGGCTGCGATGGATAGTCGGGACGCTGCTTGATGCAAGCAAATGCCGATTTATTGTACAGAAGCACGAGTTTATATATGTTATCAGAGGCCGCATGCTTTAAACAGATTGGTTCTTAAAACTAAACATTACATACTAGGCAATCCCTGTTTGGTTAACTACAAACAAAGGACACTTTAAGTAAGTTTTTACACTCATCAATTAACAGCAAAGTGTTACTTCCCCTTGGCACCATCTGTTCCTCATCTCCTTATCTTTTCTCAGCCAGGACAGACTCATCCTGTTGGTTGTTATCTATTCACCCTCCTTATCCTCCCAGGGTTTGTAGCCATCCTCCCAAGGTTTGTGGCCTACAAGCTCGAGCACGTTCCTTTCAGCTAACTGATTGTTACTTATGGTCCTGATTTCCAGGCCCCTCCTGCATAGGGGCGATAGTGAAAAGGGGGTCATGGCACAGAACATCTCTGTTGCTCCTTGCTCCTCACACATTTCCTCTGCTCCAGCTTGGTTTCTCTATGGACCCCACCATCTTTATGGTCAAAGGTATATGCATTACATTTCTTTCTGTCTTACTTTACTCTTTGATGATACCAGAATGACAGAGAATCAAGATTGGAAGGGACGTCTGGAGATCATCCAGTACAATCCTCAGATGAGGCAAGCTCAGCTTGAGCAGGTTGTTCATGACCTTGTCTAGGTGGGTTTGGAATATCTCCGGGGATGGACATTCCACAAATGCTCCTGGCAATCATTTCCAGTGATTGATCACCCTCAGAGTCAAAAATCATTTCCTTGGGTTCAGATAGAGTTTTATCTACATTAATGTGACCTTCAAAAGGCTCTTCTTCTGCAAATGGAACTGTCCATGTCTCTCACACTTTCTTCCTTTGACAGATGCTCCAGTCACTTCACCAGCTTGGTGGCCATTTGCAGAACTTGCTTTAGTAGGTCAACAACTCCCTTGCCCTGGGAAGCCCAGCCCTGGTCACGGCACTCCAGATGTGGCCTCAGCAGTGCTGAGAGGAGGGGAAGGATCACCTCCCCCCATCGGCCAGCGATGCTTGTCCTAATGCAGCCCAGGGGGCTGTTGGCCTTTGCCATGAGGGTGCATCGATGGCTCCTGCTCAGCTGCTTGTCCTCTGGCACCCAAAGGTCCTTCTCTGCAGAGCTGCTCTCTGGCCGGCCTGCCACCAGCAGGATAGCCCCAGGAGGGCTGGATCACGGGCTGGCCTCCCCCAGGGGCTTGCTCAGCACCAGCAGCAGCATCTTGCCCATCTTGGAGATGAGCTTCAGCTCTGGCACAGGCCACAGGGTGCTACAGAGTCACCTGGGAGAGCAAAGCCCTCTCCTGCCAGGGCTGCACAGCCCAGGCCTGTTGCCCTCTGGCCTTGGCCACTGCAGCCTTTGCTCTCGTGGTGGGAACCTCCTTCATCCTTCTGCTGCCCCCTGCCACCCGCTCCAGCATCCTCTGCTGGGCAGCAAACCCCTCCCACACAAGGGCTCCCGTCCCTGGGTACCGGTGTCCGTGTGACAAGCCTGCCCTTGGCCCTGGTGCCACACCTGAGGTGCTGCAGCCCACATGGGCCCCAGAGCCCACCGCCTGGGGCACGGGCAGCAGGAGCCCCCAGTGCCACCACAGAGCTGTGACATCAGTGCCGTAAGCGCTGAGGAGGGGCAGGGCAGCTCCCATGCCTTTGGCGGTGGATGGAGACACAAGGTCTGTAGGGGAGACCTACGGGAAAGATGAGGGGAGGGGGATGCTCTGTGTGATGTCAGGGCAGCTCAGACAGATGGAGCTCTTCTAGTGGATGGGCCAAGGGGTGAGGTGGGAGCTTGTGTGTGGAACAAAGGGGAGAGCAGCCAGGGAGGCACTGTGGGAGGAATTAGTTGTGGATTGACACTGGCTAGCACCCAAAACCAAGAATCAGTTGTTCACTGACCCCTTACATGCCCAGCATGATGGGGGAGAGGATCAGAAGAAAACTCACAGGTCAGGAAAAACACAGTTCAATAGGAGAAGCAAAAGTTGTGTGTGCAAGGAAAGCAACATGAGCAATTCGCTCACCCTTGCCATGGGCAGGCAGGGGTTCAGCCATCTCCAGAAAAGCTGCTCTTCAGCACATCTGTCAGTGACATGGGAAGACTAATGCCATTGTTACCGAAATCTCGGAATGAAGAACTTATCGACACCAATGTGATGTAGATAAGCAGACACTTCTTTATTGACGGCCGGGTGCGTGAGCGAGTCCTCTCACGATCAACGCACACCAGGTCCCAAACTCAGATTCCATATATAGAACTTATTCATACATATTCATTAAATATTCATGCATAATCATAACATTTCCCATAAATCATTTACATACTCTCCTCCTATATCCGATTCTGCGCAGTAAAGCTTAGAAAGGTCTAGAAATGGGTCTAGGGTACCATTTGGGTAGGTGGTATATGAGTCGGTGGTCGCGATCTCCCCCTGCCGGAATTACCTTTTACTAAAGTTCCGGTTTCTTGGCAGGCACCTACAAGCTGTTCCAGTCGACTCTCCCCAGTTCCCATTAATCTCCTCCTCTGACATTTCAATACACCTCTGCGTACAGAAGACTGGTTAAGTACAAAGGAACCTTTCAACCCTGAAGTTATTACCTAAGTTTTTCACAATAGTTCCAGGCCCTTCTTCTAGCCTTGGTACAGGAGGTACAAAAGATGTCATAACTACTTCTACTATATAGCTGTAAATTTTCCATAAAAATTTTCTTATTCCTCTATATTTTAATTCTATTAAATGATTTTATAAAATCAATCAATAAATCTAATATAATCAATCAATCTTAACTTATTAACAAATCAATAACATTTCCCCCCTTTGAAAGTGTTGAAAATCATCATTTCAATACTTTCAATACTTTCCTGCAAAGGTTCGGAGGTCCACGTCTTCACATAAACATAGTCTCCTGGCTGGAAATCATGCACTGAATTTTCCAGGGATAAAGGTCTATTCCAAATTACTACACTCCAAATCACAGCCAAAGTTTTCCTTAGAAAAAGCAAATAGTTATACACATCTTGTTTTCCTTTTACATATATGTTTAGATTTGGTTCTAGAGACTCATATGGTTTTCCATATAATAATTCATAAGGACTGACTGAGGTTCCACTCTTTGGCTGTACCCTGATTCATAATAATGCCAATGAAAGTGCCTGAGGCCACTTTGGACTGGTTTCTTGACAAATTTTACTTATTTGTCATTTCAAAGTTTGATTCATCCTCTCCACTTTTCCACTAAATTGTGGTCTCCAAGACGCATGCAAATCCCAATTAATACCCAACACTTTGCTAACACTTCGGACTACTTCAGCAACCAAGTGTGGACCTCTGTCAGAGGAAATTCCAATAGGAACTCCAAATCTCGGAATTATTTCTTGTAATAACCACTTCACAACCTCTTTTTGCTTGTGTGGTGCGACAGGGAAGGGCTTCTGGCCATCCTGTAAAAGTATCAACCCTTACCAGGATGTACTGGTACCCATTTTGTCTAGGTAACTCTGAAAAATCTACTTGCCAATAATCTCCAGGTTCTGTACCAGATTTCAGTCTACCCATTTGAACCTTTTTCTTAATCACTGGATTATTTTTCAAACATACTTCACACTTTGCAGTTACCATTTTAGCTATTCCTAACATCTTAACTGATATTACTTGCTTTCGTAAGAATGTTACTAAGGCTTCTGCCCCCCAATGACATTCTTGGTGTCTCATTTGAATTATCTCTCTCATCAAGAGAGGTGGAATAACTACTTGTCCATTAGGAGTTACCCACCATCCCTCTAAGTTTTTCTTAGCATTTAATAACTGACCCAATTTGTCATCTTCCTCTGAATATCTCGGTTTTTCTCTAGGAAGGGTTACTGTTTTAGAAGGAATTATTGCCATTTGCAATGTTTGTCTCTTTGCTACCTTCTTTGCTGTTTTATCAGCTAAATTATTCCCAGCTATTATTTTTGTATTCCCAGTCTGATGTGCTTTACAGTGCATGATTGCTACTTGATCTGGTTTTTGAACTGCTTGCAATAATTGTAAAATTTCTGTTTGATGCTTAATGTTTGATCCTTGAGAGGACAATAACCCCCTCTCTTTCCACAAAGCTCCATGGACATGCACTACCCCAAAGGCATATTTTGAATCAGTCCAGATATTTACTCTCTTGTCTTTGCTTAATTCTAAGGCTCGAATTAAAGCGATGAGTTCTGCCTTTTGGGCTGATGTGGTACTCGCCAATGCTCCTGCTTCTATAACTGTAGTCTCTGTTGTTACCACATATCTGGCGTATCGAACTCCTTGTTCCATAAAGCTGCTTCCACCAGTATACAGTTCCCAGTCTGGTCTCTCCAACGGCACATCCTTCAGATCTTCACGACTGGAATAAACATACTCGATAGTAGCCAAGCAATCATGTTCCAGTCGTCCTTCTTCCTGTATGGAACTTAAAAACACCGCAGGATTTACCAGGTTAGTTGTCTTTAGAATCACATCATCCTGTTCAGTCAATACCACCTGGTATTTCATCATCCGGCTGGGGGACAGCCAGTGTCCCCCCTTCTGTTCTAGGACAGTTATCACCATGTGTGGAACATAGACTGTTATTGTTCTTCCCAAAGTCAATTTCCGAGCTTCTTGTATGAGCATCACTGTTGCGGCCACTGCTCGAAGGCAGTTTGGCCACCCTTTACTCACTGTATCCAGTTGTTTAGAGAAATATCTGACTGGTCGTTTCCAGCTTCCTATCCTCTGGGTTAACACGCCCAGTGCAAGGTGTTGTCTTTCATGTACAAACAGCTGGAAATCTTTGGTTAGATCCGGCAGTCCCAAGGCAGGTGCAGACATTAAGGCACGTTTCAACTCTACAAAAGCCTTTTGTTGTTGTGGGCCCCATGCAAAGGGAGAGTTCTTCTGGGCCTCGTACAGCGGTTTAGCTATTAGCCCATAGTTCATGATCCAAAGGCGACACCACCCAGTCATTCCCAAAAATGCTCTGAGTTCATGAATATTTCTGGGCTCAGGTATACCACAAATAGCTTCTTTGTGATTTTTCCTAATTGTCGTTGTCCTTTTAAAATCTCAAAGCCCAGATATATCACAGTCTGGCAGGCTATCTGGGCTTTCTTCCTGGATACCTTATACCCATTTAGTCACAGGAAATTCAAAAGGTCAATAGTCACCTGTATACAAATAAATCTTTCTTTTGTAACAATCAATATATCATCCACATATTGTAAAAATAAATGTCCAGGTCTTGGTTTGTTCTGTTTCTGGATTTCAAATTCCTTAGCTAAATGGTTTCCAAAAATAGTTGGACTGTTTTTAAGTCCTTGGGGTAATCTAGTCCATGTCAGCTGCATCTTTTGGTTTGAGGATTTTCCCATTCAAAAGCAAACAGTTTTCTGGTTTCCTTTTCCAAAAGTATACAAAAGAAAGCATCTTTTAAATCAAGCACTGTAAACCACTGATAAGTCTCCCTTAACGCTGTTAACAGTGTATAAGGGTTTGCTACTACAGGATAAATATCCTTAACTATTTGATATACTGCTCTCAAGTTTTGCACCAGCCTATATTCACCCGAGGGTTTTCTGGCTGGTAAAATGGGAGTATTATACTCAGATTCACATTCTTCCAAAATTTTATACTCCAAAAATTTATCAATCAATTTCTTCAATTCCTGTCTCACTTCTGATTTGATTAGATATTGTTTAATTCTCACTGTTCCTGCACCTTCCTTCAAATCTATTTTAACTGGTTCTGCTAGTTTCGATTTACCAGTAATATTTGTTTCCCATACAGTAGGGATCACTGCCAAATCCACCTCCGGTGGAATTTCTTATTCCTTTACCTTTTCTTGTATCATCAAGATTTCTCCCGTTTTTGACACAGGTATTTTCAAGAAAAGTTCTCCTTCGTCAAAAACAATCTGTGCATTTAATTTGGATAACAAATCTCTTCCTAAGAAGGGTATTGGACATTCTGATACATACAGAAATTCATGTGTAATTATCTTATTTCCAAATTTCAAACCCAGGGGTTGCAGGAATGGCCTGTTTTTGTTCCAGTTTTTCCTTTACAGGTATTTAATAAAAAAATGTCGCTCCTGTATCCACTCCCAACCTCACAATTTAAACAACATTTTTTTTTCCACTTTCTTATTATCAGAAGTTATAGCCATTACCAAATTATCTCTAATAGTTAGCTTACATTCATCCTGCCAATCCTTTCTTTGTCTTAAGTATAAAAAAACAAATCCACATTTGGCATTTTATTCCATTTCCCTTCTCTTTTACAATACAACATTAACTGCAAAATAGTGTTATAATTCAGTGTCCCATTCGTGGGCCACTTTTCCTGATCATCCAATATATACAAAGGTCACCAATTATTACAATACTCAAATTATTACAATACTCAATCATCTGGCTCTTTTGCAGATCATCCTGTAAATTTCCCCAATGTGCCAATAAACATCCCAAGATAGAATTTTTCGGGATTTTGTCATTTACAGCAAGATTACCCATGCTTTTACTTTTAAACGACCGAGTTAACTTAGTTGCCATGGTGTAATTACTCACAGTACAATACACAATTATTCAACTCTGTCACTCCGATCCGTGGATCCACACTCCACACTCGCTTTCGTGCTCAATTATACGTCTCACCCTTACAACCACACTCACACTTTCCCACAGTTGCTTTAAACAAGCATATAACACAATTTTATACCTCTTAATTTTCTTCTTAATACACAGACTCACAAAACAACAGAAAAAGCACTAAAACTTCTAACTTCTTGTTAGAGGCACTACCTTAGAGAACACTATAGCATATAGTTTCTCTTGTCTCCACTTTTGTCCAACCCTGCAATAGCTTTCGCTTATGTCTTACGGGCAGACGCCTAGGCTTCCACTTCCACAAGGATCCTTTTAGTCCAACCCTGCAATAGCTTTCGTTATGTCTTACGGGCAGACTCCTAGTCCTACCCTGCGCAGCTCTTTCACTGCGTCTGACAGGTAGACTTACTCAGTGGGACTCCAACCCACTGGTGGGACTCCATCCCACTCTTTCCCATACACTTATTATAGTGGGACTCCTGCCCACTTCCTCTAGTGCACTTACTTACTACAATTAAAAAGAAGAAGTGTCTTACACAAAAAAATCCAAGGAACGTCACGAAGAGCCTTACGGATCGGGGATCGATGGGTGTCCCCGAGAAATCCTCGGTGCCGGCTGGAACCGATCAGGTCCCCGACTCCTCCGGTCTCCTTCAGCGAGGTCCCATCTGGGTCGCCAAAACTGTTACCGAAATCTCGGAATGAAGAACTTATCGACACCAATGTGATGTAGATAAGCAGACACTTCTTTATTGACGGCCGGGTGCGTGAGCGAGTCCTCTCACGATCAACGCACAACAGGTCCCAAACTCAGATTCCATATATAGAACTTATTCATACATATTCATTAAATATTCATGCATAATCATAACGTTTCCCATAAATCATTTACATACTCTCCTCCTATATCCGATTCTGCGCAGTAGAGCTTAGAAAGGTCTAGAAATGGGTCTAGGGTACCATTTGGGTAGGTGGTATATGAGTCGGTGGTCGCGATCTCCCCCTGCCGGAATTACCTTTTACTAAAGTTCCAGTTTCTTGGCAGGCACCTACAAGCTGTTCCAGTCGACTCTCCCCAGTTCCCATTAATCTCCTCCTCTGACATTTCAATACACCTCTACGTACAGAAGACTGGTTAAGTACAAAGGAACCTTTCAACCCTGAAGTTATTACCTAAGTTTTTCACAATAGTTCCAGGCCCTTCTTCTAGCCTTGGTACAGGACGTACAGAAGATGTCATAACTACTTCTACTATATAGCTGTAAATTTTCCATAAAAATTTTCTTATTCCTCTATATTTTAATTCTATTAAATGATTTTATAAAATCAATCAATCAATCTAATCTAATCAATCAATCTTAACTTATTAACAAATCGATAACACCATGACCACAAATGTCCTCTTTTCATCCTCCTTTCCCTGAGCTGTTATTGATGAGCACAATGTCCTGGGATATGCAATATCCCTGTGGTCATGGGGGTCAGCTGTCCCAGCTTCTTGCGTCCCCCCAGTCTCCTTGTAGCGCAGGCAGAGTGTGAGAAAGAGAAGCCTTGGTGATTGCTCTGCAGCGGTGGCCAAAACACTGGTGTGTGGTCAGCGCTGCCCTAGGAAGAGACGCAAAGCACAGCACCAGAAGGGCTGCTGTGAAGAACATGCACTCCATGCCAGCCCGAGCCAGGACAGAGCGACAGGTCATACAGTCAGGGTGAGGCATGAACAATGTCTTCTTGAAATGACCTGAGGAAACCTGTGGATCACAGAGCCTGGCTCTTCTGGGGGAATCAGTCTCCTTGGTGATCACTGCACAGGCAAGCCAGGATGCCAGGAGCCCAGGGGCTTGTGGGCAAGTTCCCCAGACCAAAGAGGCCACCCACTCTGATGCCCACCTGCACCTGTGTCTCCCCAAAGAGGACAAGATGCTCAGGGATGTGAAGAGCTATGCCACCTTGGTTGTAGTAGTGTGCAGTTGTGGTGTGGTGCATCAGGGGATGCCCAAGCATGTGTGGAAGGAGAGCAGCAGAGCGTAGCCCAGGAAAGGAGGGAAGGAGAACCTGGCCTGCTGAGGGCACTGGCAGGTGGGATCCCATGGGGGCAGGGCCCTGAGAGCATCCCTAGGCCTTCCTGGCCCTGACCAGCCTCACCAGGGGCCTCCACCCAAAGCTTTCTCCATGGCTCCAGGAGGCCACTGAAGCCAGGCAGGAGATTCAGCCCCAGCACAACCTGTGCTGTAGGTGTGCGGGTCTCCAGGCACAACCATAGGCACAGCCTGGCCTGTCCATGGACCCTGTTCCTTCGGCCTTGCAGGCTCACTTCTCAGGTTTTTTCTTAATTGGGTGTCCAATGAAATGACACTATGACCCTCCAAGTCCAGGCTTCTCTGCTTCCTTTATTGACATCAACTGGTCAGTTGTTGGGAGGAGAGGAAGGAAAAGCACATGAGGCTGCTGGGTGTCAAGAACTGAAAGTGGGAAGCAAAACTGTTACCTTCACCTCTTTTCATGGAGGTCTTCATTCTTCCGCAGCAACCAGAAAGCACTGAGATTCCTCTACCTCCCCCAGCTGTAGCAAAGAAGTAGAGAACTTCCAAGTAGAGCTTTTTTTCCATTTTGTTTACAGCTTCAAGCACCCCATGCTCTGGAGATAAATCATTGCATCACCTCTGGACAAGAACCTCCTTATTTCCACATCTGATGACAGCCTATCACACTCCTGTCACACAACACAGTTCCAAGACTGGATTCATCTTCCTGTCAACGTCCTCACTGTGACCAGCAGGTGCTCCCGAGTCCTTCCCTTGTGCGGGCTGAACAAGGCCCTTGCCCTCAGTTTTCCCTCCCAGGAAAGTGTTCCAGCCCCTGAGCATCTCAGTGACCCTTCACTGAACTCACTCCCAGTCATACACATCTTCCTGGCTGTAGTGGCTTGTCTCTGGCCAAAAGCCCAGCAGCCACCCAGCCGCCCCTTCCCCCGCTCCCTCCCCAGTCAGGGCCCAAAAATGAACACAGTCACGGACAGGTGGTCTAACAAGCGATGAGTACGGGACACACAATCACTTCCCGCCCTCTCATGGCAAGGCACCTCTTCATACGCTCCAGGGCACTGCTGGCTGCCTCTGCTACCAGGTCACGGGCTGGGATTGTGTTTTGCCTTCTGTCCCCCAGCACCACCAGGGCCTTTTCTGCACAGACACTGCCCAGCCAGGCAGGTCCCAGGCCCTGCAGCTGCAGGGTGTTAGTCCATGCGAGGGAGGTGCAGGCTCTGCCCTTGGTCCGTCCTGCATCTGTGCAGCTCCTGACAGGGCGGCCACCCCACCTGCCAGGGTTCCCCTCCATGGCATCCCTAGGGCACAGGGATGGTCCTCTCAGTTTGGTGCCATCAACAGATCTCATGAGAGTTTCCTCCACTGGGTCATTTATACTGTATACTCTTAAACTGTAAGCAGGAGAGTCCCCTGTGCTGCCCACATTGCCCCAGTATGTCCCAGTGCCCTCCAGGTGGGGTGTGAGCCCTTCCCCACTGCTCTCTCAGCCTGACCATCCCGCTGGTGTTTTACCCATCTCTTTCTGATCACACCCAGAGTATCATGGCCTCACTTGGGCAAAAGAACACTGAGGGAGACCATGGCCAGAGTTTTGCTGAAGCTGAGGGAAATGACATCCACTGTGGAGCTCCTCACGCACAGCCACAGGCTGTCAGGTTGGCGAGGCAGGACTTACCCTTGGAAAATCCACCTGGACAGTTACCCGCTCAGGTGCCAGAAATATCACCCAAGGGGACTCTAACTGGTGGCACACCCCTCACCAGGAGGGGTTGTGCAGCCTGTGGTTCCATGAGTGGCATGTCTGGACTCTTTCCAAGATGGTTGTAACACCTGCTGATCCATCCTCTCGCACAGGAGACCTCTGCCTATAAAAGGAGGTTTCCCAAAGGATATTCCTAAGAAATACCCATTTTCCTCCAGAACATCACTACCACTAATCCTTTATACCATCTGTCCTTAATTTCTCTCATCTTCTACATATTTGCACCTGACCAGGAGACAATGACCACTTCTGAAGTCATCTTTTCAGCAGACTGTCTCAACAATGTCTCTTTCCATTATCCTTCAGGTTCCTCCTCCTTTATTCTTTGGTCCTACAAGTACCTCACCTGTGCTGCTGGTTTCAGCTTCAGGGTGGAAAAGTTTATATGTCTTCCCACAGCCCATCTGTCCCCTATAATCAAATATTTCCTTGTGATTAGATCTATCTTTCCGTATCTGCCAACCTAAGAGATTTCTCATAAGAGTGTCCCTTACAGAAAGGCACCTCATCAGAGACAGCTTGGACTTGACATGTGCTTCTGGAGCATGTTTTCCTGTCGATGACATTTGATTGTTGTTCACAGTGCTTGCAGATATAAAACAATTTTCTGCAGCTGTGTGCAGCCAGTCCTTTATGGCAAACAGGTGGGGGATGGTGCAAAGGAGCTGCTGCAGCCACCTGCAGAATTGAGGGGAGACGTCTGATGTAAGGGGAAGGGATGTGAGTCCCAGGGGACAATGAGAAAAAGGGTTGGGGTTGGGGTTATGAAAAGCAAGCTTGTCCATCCTGTGTCAGACCACAAGAGACTGCGTTTCCTACCAGTCTGGAACTACTGAAGACACTCTGCATCATTATCACTTGGAGAATGCAGCTGGAACTTCTCCTCTAACCTTAAGAGTAGCAAAATATAACCTATGAAATAAATAAAGGAATTATCATCTGGTGCACTTTGAAATCTTCCCTTTCAACTACGCCATGAAACAGCTCATTTTAGCTACACAGGTCTTCAACATCTGAAGGAAATGCCAAAAAGGCAAATACCTCGTTAGGGCATTGGGGGCTCCTGCCATGAACCTGAGCTACTGAGAGCAGACTGAACCAACCACTGAAGGAATGTAAGTCAGAAGCAACACTGAAAATACCTTCAAACATTGATGGGTCCCGCTGAGGGCCATTGCTGACAAAGCGTCCCCATGGACTCGTTAGAGTAGCTAATTAGAGGCCAGACCTGCAGGTAGGCAAAGGCACTGTGTCGGTGGCTGTAATGCTGCAAAACACATTTGGATTTTTTTTTGTGAAGCAGAAGGACCAAGCCCTGACCCCCAAGCCCTTGGAGGGCAGAACAGAAGACCCTCCAAATCAAGTTTCATGTCACAGGCATTGGTGGCAGAGGCAGCTGCCAGTGCCAGGGGGACAGAGGCCTCAGCCCCCTGTGGGGCCATTCAGCCTTGCTGCAGCCCTGGGCCATCTCCACTGCAAGTTGCCCTACACTGTCCATGTGGCACCTCTTTCCACTCTGGGGGTTGGACTCTTCCTTGCTTTCCTACCCAGCACTCACACCCGCATTTCTCTGCCTTTTCTGAAGTTTCTCCACTCATCCCTGCTTGTTCCTTGAAACTCAAAGCCATGGGACGATCCAGGCTCCCTCTGGGTGAACTCTGGCATCAGAGGGCAACCCTCCGAGGGACATTTCTTTTTCCTCACATCCAATCTTACCCTTCCAAGCAGCACTTTGTGGAGATTTTCTCTTCCTGTCCCTATCAGGAATCACTCTCTTATCTCTGACATCCCCCTTCAAGCAGGTGCATGCTATTACTGTGGTGCCCTGAGGCTTCACTTTGCCAGTCTCAAGGAATCCAGGACCTTCAGTCTGGTTCCACAGGCTCCATCCAGGCAGGTATCCTCCACAGCCTCTCCAGTTTTTCCCCATTCCTCCAGAATGAGAAACCTCAAAGCCCAGGCAAAGATAATCTGGATGTGGCCACAACAGTGCTGTGTCAAGGGGGATGGTGCTGAGTCAAGGGGGATGATCAGTCCCTCTTCTGAGTGGCCACCTATGGTGAAAACCTGCAAAGAATCACCAAAGGAGGACAGACAATGGCCAGGGAGGAAAGGGAAAGGAGGGGAGGGCTGCTTGCGTGGGAGGATACAAGGGTGGTCAAGGAGAAGCAGTTGTGCGTGGGAAAGGAGGGAAAAAGGTCGGAAAGGGTGAAGAACAGGAATCCATAGGAAGCAGCCAAGCAGCCCTGCATCTGAGCAGCAAAGCTTGGAGTGGGAAAAGAACGTCGCAGGTCATCTGACACACTTTCTGTTAGGCTTCAACCACCACTGGAAACCTGAGTGATTTCCCTGCCATCATGAAGGCAAGATCCATGGTGGATGGAGATCCAGAATCATTCATGCTGGGAGGAACCTCTGCAGGTGTCCAGGCCAACGTGTTGCTCACAGCAGGATCAGCTATGAGGTCAGAGCAGGTAGCTCAGGCCTTCCTTCAAGTGGAGCTTGCAAAACTCCAAGGATGGACATGGCACAGGCTCTGTGGGACATCTGCTCCACTGCTTGACTGTCTTCATGGGGAAGGACATTGTCTTCCCTTGCTTCAGCTGATGCCCATTGGCCCTCATCCTCCCATCATGCACAACAGGCAAGAACCTGGCTGCCTTTTCCTGCTGATATGGCCCAAGAAGACATGGGAAGGCTGTTATTAGGTGTCCCCAAAGCCTCCTCTTCTCCTGGCTTTGCACCTTTCAAACAAATAAGGCCCACGGCATCCTGGGCTGCATTAGGAAGAGCACTGCCCAAGGGTTGGTGGAGGTGATCTTTCCTCTCTACTCAGCCCTGATACAATTTCTCTTGCTGACTTCCTTCAGGGTTTGCTGCTCTCTTCTACACCTGTTCTTGTCCAGGATGACCTGAGCTGGGAAGGTTCTTTGTTATACCCAGACCGAGATAAAGACACAAACAAGGTCAATAGCCATTAATAAAGGAAGTTTACTGAGCACTTACATAAAAACAAACATTCATGTTTTATGGTAATAAATGGCAATAGGGAAGAGAGGGAAAGATTGGGAAGAAAGAAATCTAGCAATCAGTCAGGATAGAGTGGCAAGAGAGTGCCACCACCATGGATCCAGCAGCTTCAGCTGGTCCATAGCCTCCGTTCACATGGCTGATGGGGATCTCCGGATCCCCAGTTATTGTTTGGTAGCACAGTTTTTTCTAGGGTGTTCAGGGGGGTTGTTCCCGAGACATTGGCATGTACCGCATTCCTCCGTGGGGTACAGGTGGTTACTGCACAGGTAGTGGTTATTGTCCATGTCTAGGCACATCCCTTACAGCGACGTGGCCTTCCCTTGACCCCAGGCAAAATCTTATATCAGGCAGCTATTTGCACAGTATCTGTTCACAATTGTTTAAGCCTCGCAGAGCTCATCACAAATGTAAACAAGCTTTGAAAAAACAGCTGCTGCTTTTCCCCGGCAGGCTGCAGGCACCCATCTGGCTTCCCCACCTTGCTCTCACCCTGCCCTTGCCACACATGCACCGATGTCTGCCCACCCTCACACGCTGTTCCTGCAAACACACAGACATGGACTGATCTCACACTCCTTCTGGACAACGTCTCCCACCACAGCACAAGCCCTTGAGTGACATTTCCTCCTCCTGACCTCCAGTCTCCACTTTCCCAGCTGCACTGGGTGGCAGTGCTTCTCCCTCCTGCTCTTCCCTACCTCCAAGGAAAGCTCCACCACCTGGGAAACCACCCTTCAGGCGGGCATCCCGACCCGTCACCCTCCTGGTGGCCTTTCCCCTGACCATGCCACGGCCTCACCGCGCTCTTCCAAGGCTGCGAGCCTTTCAGCTTCTCGCATAGGCACGAGCAAGCGGTGTGCCTGCTGCTGTGCTGTCATGTTCTCAGGCAGCAGCGACGTGACAAGCAAGAAAGAAGCCCCTCGGTGGAGTGAGCCCAGGTCCTTAGGCAGAGGGGATCTCACAGCCCACGTGCCACCCAGGGGCCTTCTGCTGGCCTGCCCGAGACACGGGCAGATGGAGCTTAACAGCACGTGTCCCAGCCGTGAGTCAGGGGCTGCCCTACGCGCTGTCTCAGGCAGAGGTGACCTCACCGCCCCTTTCCCAGGCACATTGCTGCTGTTGGGCTGTCCCCTCCGCAGGCAGAACTGGCCTCACTGCCCCCGTCACAGCCATTGGCTTCCTGCCGGAATGTGAGTCCCTGGGACACAACTGACCACAAGCGACGAGGGTCCCCCTTGGAGACTCGGCCAAGTCACGACAATCACACCAATACGGCTACATGCTGTGCTCACTTTATTAAACAAACAGGTCATATTTATAACTTAAACCAACCGCTCACCTGACTTTACACACAGGTCTCTGGCCACGTGGGGTCCGTGTCGCTGACTGGTGGGCATGCTGCAGGCGCCTGATCAGAGTGTGCCAATGAGAGTGTGTTGATTCCACGGTTCCCAGGAATACCTCCACACCATTTAAAATTACTCTGCAGCTTTAACTAAGAGGCCTGGGTTGTCCAACCCAGACAATGTCAACATATGCCCTCAGTCCTTTAAAGATCCTTCTACACTAGTACAGTTATTTTCTGTCCCAGGGTGAAATTCCTGGCTTCTTCAATGTTTATGATCACTGCTGCTCTTGCTCTCAGACAGCTGGGCCAGCCTTTGCTCACTTAATCCAGCTGCTTGGAGAAGTAAGCTACTGGTCTCTTGTCTGGCCCTATTTGTTGAGCCCAGGCCCCTAAGGCCATCCCCTGCCTTTCATGGGAGAAACAAGCAAAAAGGCTTCGTTGCATTGGGTAAGCCCAACACGGGAGCCTCCTGGAGCTTCAGCGGCAGCAGATTAAAGGCCTTATTTGCTTCGGGGTTCCAGGCTGTGTTGCCGTTAGGAGTCTTTAGCAGGTTATGCAACGGCTTTGCAATCAATCCATACTGATAGATCCACAAAGGACACCAACCTATCATGCCCAGAAAGGCTCGCAGTTCTCTCACCGTCTGTGGTCTGGGCATCTGGCAGATGGCTTCTATCCTTGCTGTTCCACAGGAACGTTGACCACCAAAACTTCATATCCCAGGTACATCACTTTCTCTTGCACCAGCTGTGCCTTCTGTTGAGAGACTTGATAGCCGCTTAAACCCAGAATGTTGAAGAGAGACTGTCCATTGGGCACATCCTTCCTTTGTTTCAGTTGCTATTAGCAGACCATCTGCATACTGTAGAAGAACAGCATCTCCCAGTGGCTGCTGCCATAGCTCTAATTCTGTAGCTAACTGATTACCGAATAAAGTGGGGCTGTTTTTTAAACCCTTGAGGTAACACTGTCCTGCACAGAGCAGGCTCAGACCAGACGACTCAGGCCCTTACGCAAACACACTTTGGTCTCTTTCTGGAAAAGACCCAGCGCACAATCTGTGGGAAATGGCTTCCAGGACTTGGCTATCGTCGTGCTGGAAGGCTTACTCATGTTGGGCCCTCTGGCCCTCTCTTGTTTCAACCTATTGCCTCTAGTCCTTGTGCCTTGCACCATGGTGAAGAGCCTGACTGCGTCTTCCTGGGACCACTGTCATGCTGCTGCATGTTCCCCCAAGACCTTCCTTTCTCCTGCCTGCACAAGCCCAGCTGTCTCAGCTTCTTCTCCTGTTGCAAGTGCTCCCCCTGTGACCACCATGACGGGCCTCCACTGAAATGAGTCCAGTTTATCAATGTCTCTACTATTCTGGATCCGTATATTCTGGATCTATTGTATCAGGTGCTGAGCAGAGGGGGATAATCACTTCCACTGTCTCTGCTCATTCTCAAACAGCCAGGGATGCTTTTGGCTGCCTTTGCTGATGGCACATGCTTTGCCTGATGACACCCAAGGGTCACCAGAACCTTTCCCACACAGCTGCTACCCAGCCATGCAGACCCCAGCCTCTGTCATTGCAGGGGCTTGGTTCACTCTGCAGACAGGACTTGGGATTATCCTTTATTGGATACCACGAGGTTGCTTTTAGCACATCCCTGTAACCCATTTATGTCCTTAAGGATGGCAACCTTGCCTTCCAGTGTGGTGTCTGCTGTTTTGATTGTGGTGTCTTACATAAATGCTATAAAAAAATCATCCACTCATCCCCTCCAGGTTCAACAGGGCAGATGGCAGGGCAGACCCCAGCAGGACCCTGCTAGCTGGAGGCCTCCAAGCAGAGGACGAGGCACTGCTCATGTATTTCAGAGATGGACGATCCACCTGATTTTCTACCCCTCTGCTTCTCTACCCATGCAGGCCACAAGATCCTAATGTGGGCACTAGAATATTGTGGATGAGGGTTTGTAAGTTTTGCTGCCTTCCACTGAAAGACGAGCACTGCTCTGTGTCAGACCAGCCATACTGCACTTTCCTCACAGAAAGCAGAGAGGATGTTCAGGCACAATCTCCCCTGGGTCAACCCACTCAACTTCTCTTTCGTACACCATGAAATATTATCTCAGTGGACATGCTCTAGGGCACAGCCTTTACTTCCCCTGCTCAACCCTTGGCCATGTTTTAAAAGTGCATGCCATGGGGGGGTGCTGCCAGCCCTGCGACAGCTCTCCCAGTCTCCATGGCCTTTCCCAGAGGATGGAGAGTGGCCTCCCTGTGACAGCAGCCTGCTCGCTCAGCTCCCTGGGATACCGGCCCTCTGCTCCCACGGACTGCTCAAGGTCGCCGAAGCTCAAGGCACTTGATCCCCTCCCACTGCTGCTGCTTCTCCTCCAGAGTCCTGCCTGCAGCCACAGAGGCCTGGGAGAACTGGCCGGGGAAGGCAGAGGAGAAGAGGGCAGAGACAACCTCAGCTGTACCCACACCTGCCCTTGCTCAATTCAGCAGGGGCCACACAGGATCTCTGTGTCTTCTGTGACTGCTCCTGAAAGAGAGAACACTCCTTCGGGCGCCCTGGAATTGCCTCACAAGCATAAACTCCATTTTCAATGTTGGAACCGTTGGAGGCTGCTGTCCTTGCCGAGCAGGTGATCTGAGCTCTGCCACCTGCCTTGGCACTTGGTTCCCTCAGTGTCACAGCTCTGCCTGCAACAGGACGGGCTCCAGCTGCCTCTGCGTGGGCCCCTGGCTGAGGGCACTGCTGCACATCTGGGCTGAAGCCCCCCAGCTGTGGCACCAGCCCAGCCCTGCCTGGCCATAAGGCAACCTGGTACCAAGTGTCCCCGAGCCCGTGGGTGCAAAGGCTTTGCTTCAGAGCAGAGACATGGCCTGGGCAAAGGAGACCTGAGTCTTGAGCCCTCGGACTGTGCAATGAAGTGCTGAAATGGGCTCGGCAAAGAAGACAAATTTCTCTAGGCACACATAGAGAAACTGGTCCAAGAAGTAAACAGAACGGCTCAGCGCATGCTATGGCAACTTAAACATGACACTGAAAGCATCAAAGCAATCTTAACCGAAGCTGAACAAGTGGGAGAACACCAATGGTGGGACATTTTTTAGGATATTCGCCCACCGCAACACAAGTCTTTAACTCTCTGATACATCCAGTCATAGTATTAGCAGCAGTAATAATGGTGCTGATGTTGCTCAATGTGTGGGTATGGTACAAACTAAGAACCATAGTCAGAAAGATGCAAATAATGTGGACACACTGCTGCTGGCCTTTCAGCTTCTCCCAGGGACATGACCAAGCTACATGCCTGCTGCTGTCCTGTCATGTCCACAGGCAAAATGGAGATGACAGCCTGTACCCCAGCCCTTTTCGTGGAGAGGTCCTGTGCTGTAGCTTGGCAGAGGGACTGTCCCAGCCATGTTCCTGGTGCTGGCCTGTCACCTCCAGAGACAGAACTGGCCTCACAGGCCCCTTCACAGCCAGGCACGTCCTCCTGCATGAGGAGTTCCTGAGAATCAGCTGTCCTCCTCATAACACACCCCTCCATCACCCTCATTCTAACCCATGACCTGGCCACAGAAAAGCAGCCTTGTTTCGTTCAGATTTATCAAAGGCATTTCCCACAAGCCATTTGAGTGGAGAAACATTTTTCACATGAACTTCCGTAGATGTGTTGACACAATTTAGTTACGATCTTCATATATATGGATGGTTTTTTTTAGGTTGGACTGACCTCTGGAGATCATCGAATCCAACCCTCCAACTGAGGCAGGGTCAGCTAGAGCAACTTGCTCAGTAACTGGTCTAGGTAGGCTTGTGATATCACAGAATCATAAAAACAGAGAATCATTTAGGCTGAAAAAGACCTTAAAGATAATCAAATCCAACCATTACCACAGGACGGCCGATCTCGTCACTAAATCATGTCCCGAAGCACTGCATCTATGCACTTTTGAAACACCTCCAGGGTGGTGATTCCACCAGCTCCCTGGGCAGCCTGTTCCAATGCCTGACCACCCTTGCAGTGAAGATGTTTTTGCTCATATCCAAACTCAACCTCTCCTGGTGTACCTTCAGGCCGTTTCCTCTTGTCCTGACACTTGTTATCTGAGAGAAGAGACCTACCCCACCTTTCAGGTCTACAACCCAACCTTCCAGGTCTACAACAACCTTTCAGGCAGTTCTAGAGAGCAGAAAGATCCCCCCTGTGGTTCATCATCTCCACACTATACAACCCAAGTCCCCTCAGGTGCTCTTCAACTGACCAGGGCTCCAGACCCTTCACCACCGTTGTTGCCCTTCTCTGGACATACTAAAACACCTCAACATTACTCTTGGAGTGAGGGGCCCAAAATGGAAAAACAATGTTCGAGGTGTGGCTTCAGCCGATGGGATCACAATTCCTTATGGGCCATCACCAGGATGTCACTCCATTTACTGCCACCCTTGGGGCTTGGCTGTCCAGCCAGCTTTACCTAGCAAGGAGAACATCCATCCAAGACATGAGCAGCCAGTTTATCCAGGAGAATGCAGTGGGAGGTGGAGCCAAAAGGCTTTCCTAAGGTCCAGGTAGACAGCATCCACAGCATTTCCCTCATCCACTAGGCAGGTCACCTTGTCCCAGGAGGAGATCAGATTCATCAGACAGGACCTGCCTTTCATAAACCCATGCTGGCTGGTCCTGACCTCCTGGTTTTCCTGCGCCTCCTGTGTGATGGCGCTCAGGATGATCAGCTCCACAACCTTCCCTGGCACTAAGATCAGGTTGACAGGCCTGTAGTTATCCCGATCCTCCCTCCTACCCTTCTTGTAGGAGGGCACCACTTGACTAACATTCAGCCTTCTTGGACCTCCCCAGTTAGCCAGCACTGTTGAAAGTCACCCCTGTGGTGAGGCAATAGAGAAACACACCAATGATTTTCAAAGTGTTCCTGCATCACGGGATGTCCATTGTCAAGGACACCATCAAAAGCACCTTGTCCTTTCTGGATATAAGGTTCACCGGAACCACACGTCCTCTGGGGCTGCAGAGGCATCGCTGGCAGCAATGCCTTCTCCTGCAGCACTGCACAGTCCAGCCCTGCATGTCTCTGGTCCCAAGGACAGCATGGATTGCTCTCCTTAGGGACATCTCATTTCACCGTCACAGTGACCTCTGCCCACCACCCCAGCATGCGCTGCAGCAAAACATTTTGCTGGCGTGTGACCTTGGACACTTGGTAGCCATTATTATTTTTGTTGTTCCATGTCTGAGCTTGGCCCTGGTGACACAGGTGTGGTTCAGGGTAACTGCTCTGAAATAACCTAAATCAGGGAGAGGAAGGGGAAAAGTCTTATTTAAGCAGCGTGAGGAAGCCTTAGGATCAATAACCTCACATCTTCTTGGGGAATTTAGAGATCCTGTGGGTTTACATGGCAGGGGTTTGGGAGTGGTTTGGAGGTGTTTGCAGGGCTGGCAAAGGTGAGAAGAGATCAAGAGCTGACTCCATGGCCATAACAGCCACTTTCATTTGACTCCAAAATGGACCAGCCCCTGCCCAAACCTGAGCCAATAAGCAATTCTAGTGGCACCTCTGTGATACCCTATGGTAGAAAGGACAAAACACAAATGGAGAGGGGTGAGAATTATGTGAGAGAACAACCCGCTGACAGTCACAGGACAGTGCAGTGACAATGCTCCTTTAGGTGTCTGCAGGTACGTTGCATCAGCATTCTAGCACAGCTGCCAGATGAGCCAACAGCTGTGATGCTCACCTGGATCTGAGACCCTGCATCATTTGTTGTCCACCTTTGTTCTAGGAGCAAAGAAATGGTGGAGTCTCATCTCCCAGGGGGAGTGAGGCAGGAGAGCAGCAGAGTGCAGGCCCCAGGTCACACACTGGCAGGCTGTGGCCTGTGCAGAAGGAGGGAACACTCCTTCGGGTGCCCTGGAATTGCCTCACAAGCATAAACTCCATTTTCAATGTTGGAACCGTTGGAGGCTGCTGTCCTTGCCGAGCAGGTGATCTGAGCTCTGCCACCTGCCCTGGCACTTGGTTCCCTCAGTGTCACAGCTCTGTCTGCAACAGGACGGGCTCCAGCTGCCTCTGCGTGGGACCCTGGCTGAGGGCACTGCTGCACATCTGGGCTGAAGCCCCCCAGCTGTGGCACCAGCCCAGCTCTGCCTGGCCATAAGGCAACTGGTACCAAGTGTCCCCGAGCCCGTGGGTGCAAAGGCTTTGCTTCAGAGCAGAGACGTGGCCTGGGCAAAGGAGAGCTGAGTCTTGAGCCCTCGGACTGTGCAATGAAGTGCTGAAATGGGCTCTGCAGGGCTTACTGAAGCACTGGAGACATCCTCCCCGCACTGCCTGTAGAACCACCAGACACACACGTACACACACGCTCCTTTAGGAGTACTTCGATCCTTTGCTGCAGTCTTCCTGGTGTCCTCTCTAGTAATGGGTTAACAAAAGTTGGTATTCATGCACAAAACTTTTTCTCCTAAGAGAATTGCCACTGCTGGAAATAAGTGTGTCCCCCCAGGTGAGGCAAGGCCCATGAGGGATTGCATCAGGCTGCTGCCCAGCAGGTTCCCCTGCAGCCCCAGGGACACCTGGAGGGAGCCCAGAGGGGCAGAGGAGGGAGGCAGGGAGAGCTCAAAGGCAGACCTTGGTGGGAGGCTGCTGAGAGCTCCCTGCTGGAGAAATCTGCAGAGCCCTTGAGCCGGTAAGTGTGTGGCTGCAGGGCAATGCCTCTGCAGTTGCTAGCCGGGTCTGCAGCAGCTGGGGCACCCCCAGCCTGTGGGACCGTGTGGGAGCCTTTTGCTGTGGAGGAGGCCAGTGTGCTGCAGAGCAGGGCTTCCCTGCTGCAGCGTGGGAGGGCCAGGGCATGTGGGCTGCCTTGTGCCAGGGCCGGCTGCAGGGCTGTGAAGGTGGCTGTGCAGGCAGGGGTGCCCAGGGCTGTCCTTGCCAGCAGGGTCCCTGCAGCCGCGGGGGCTGTGTGCTGGGGCAGGGGCTCTGCCGCCTGCCAGGGGCAGCTCTCAGCCTGCCGGGGGGCTCCCCACAGCTCTGGGGGCGTATGGACTGAGCCCCGAGAGGGAAGGATCTCTCTGCTGTTGAGAGTGTGCTGCATGGCTGAGTGCTGCTTAGAAGTATAGGTTACCCTCAGAATATGTCTGGATGAGACTTTTCGTATCGAAGGTCAGTGCAGGGATTGCTATGATAAATACGGGGCTCTCCTCAATCTGTGTTTTCAGCTTTCTGTTGTTGGGGGCAGGAGAGGGAAGGCAGAAATGTTAATGGAGATCTCGAGTTTGAAGATGTCCCTGAGACTGCCAGCTGTAACTGAGTGATGAGGAGGTCTGCCAGGAGCCTCCTGAAGTGCCCTCAGCACTCCTCCGCCTATGAACAGCAGCAGCAGCACCTTTGCTGGAGCCATCAGGGTCGTTCTGAGCTGCCCTTTTCCCCCTGCGGACAGGACCCTGCTCCCAGCCAGTGCCCTGCAGAGAGGCAGGTTTGTGTGGGGCCAGTGCACAGAGGCAGATGTGTGGTCTGTGATCACTGACAGGGAAAGACCTGGCACAGGGAGATACCTCCCACAAGGAAAATCTCCTGACATCCAGGATATTGCATGGACTGATAGGAAACTTCAGACAGAATTGTTGTTGAAAGGAGAATCAGAAAGCTCTCTCTGACCATGTGCAGTGCAGACCCCTTCCTCTGAGGCACCCCCCTGGCTGCTCTCCCCCCAGCAAAGCCTCTGCCCTCAGGGCTGGGGGTCCCGAGGTGTGAGCCACCCCCTCTGCAGCCAGAGCTCCAGCAGAGCCGCGGTGCAGCTCTGCAGCCACGTGCCCCGGTCCCTCTGCAGAGCACAGGGGCTGAGAGCAGCTGCCCGGCAATGTTGGTGTGTGGGAGGTGGCGAGCAGAGCTGGGCAAGGGCAGCGCTGCCCTCAGTGCCCGGCACGCTCGCCCTGGACACTCTTACCTAGACCGTCAGTGCAATTTTACTTCTTTCTCTGCCTTTTTGTGTTAGTTTTATTCTCTTGCTCTTGCTGTCAGGCTCTCTGGGGATGGGTGTTTCAGCTGCAGAGTCACACTCTGACCTTGTGGGTCCTCTCCTGCAGGTGTGTCCATGGGAACAAGTGTCCCAGCTTTCCTCTCACCTGTGGGGCTGTGGGCAATGCCCTATGTGGGGCTGGGCAATGGGCTGGCTCTCCCTCAATCTGATGCTCTTTTTGGGGCACTTGGCTACCTCCTTGAAGTTCCCTTCCAAGCAGTGAGTTGCCCTTCAGAATGGAAACCTGTCCCCTCGCACCCATTAGTGATCTGAAAGCCCCACGTAGAAGCGTAGAGTTTCTGTGATGGAGAAGACGCTGTTGGGGTGGGTGGAATGAGCGGTGTATCCTTTGCTGTGGGTGGGATGCTGAGTTCTGATGAACATCTACAACCTTTACTGGTCTGTGGTGGGTCAGTCTGTTCTCAGCAGTGCCTTGTGGTATTTCAGGGTAACATGGGAGTGTGGCCACCATTCATCTCAGGAAGGTGCAAGCCCACAGAAACTGGGAACCAGCAGGACAGACCACCTCCCCTCACTGGGCACTCACCCACAGGCAATCCTCTTGCCTCACAGACCTCACTCTGTTCCACCTGAGGGCTGCCAGAATGCTCTGCTTTTCCGACATCCGAGAATACTCAACAGGAGAGATGGGGGGGGAGCTGTGAAAAAAACGAAAACTCTCTTAAAATGCCTTCACCCTTCCCGTTCCTTAGCACTGGCGCTGCAGACGCTGACCAGCCCTTCTGCTTTGGCACTGGTTTCACAGGACAAAGTTAAACACCAGGACTGGTCCCTGCCCCCACCCACTGCTGCAGAGTGGGGCTGGCTGGTCAAGAGCCCGTGGGCAGATGCCCTGCTCTTCATCGCCCACACGGCCAGCACCAAGCAGGGCTGCAGCCACACAGCTGCAGGAAGGTCTCCGAGAAAAGAGAGGGATGTCTGTGTGTGACGGGGGGATGGTCTGTGGGAAATGGCTTTGATTTTGCTTGTAGACGTCTCCCATAAATTATCACTGTCTTTTTCTCCTGTGACAGGACCCTATGCCCAGAGGCAGCAGATGCCCAACAGCAGCTCCATCACCCAGTTCCTCCTCCTGCCGTTTGCAGACACGCGGGAGCTGCAGCTCTTGCACTTCTGGCTCTCCCTGGGCATCTACCTGGCTGCCCTCATGGCCAACGGCCTCATCATCACCGCCGTAGTGTGTGACCACCACCTGCACACCCCCATGTACTTCTTCCTCCTCAACCTCTCCCTCCTCGACCTGGGCTCCATCTCCACCACTCTCCCCAAAGCCATGGCCAACTCCCTCTGGGACACCAGGGACATCTCCTACTCAGGATGTGCTGCACAGCTCTTCCTGATTCTCTTTTTCCTTTCAGCAGAGTGTTCTCTCCTCACCGTCATGGCCTATGACCGGTACGTGGCCATCTGCCAGCCCCTGCACTACGGGACCCTGCTGGGCAGCAGAGCTTGTGTCCACGTGGCAGCAGCTGCCTGGGCCAGTGGGTTTCTCAATGCTGCGCTGCACACGGCCAATACACTGTCACTGCCGCTCTGCCACGGCAATGCCCTGGGACAGGTCTTCTGTGAAATCCCACAGATCCTCAAGCTCTCCTGCTCACACACCTACCTCAGGGAAGTGGGACTTATTCTGGTTAGTATCTTAGTAGTGTTTGGGTGTTTCATTTTCATTGTTCTGTCCTACGTGCAGATCTTCAGGGCCGTTCTGCGGAACCCCTCTGAGCAGGGACGGCACAAAGCCTTTTCCACGTGCCTCCCTCACCTGGCCGTGGTCTCCCTCTTTGTCAGCACTGGCACGTTTGCCTACCTGAAGCCCCCCTCCATCTCCTCCCCATCCCTGGACCTGGTGGTGGCAGTTCTGTACTCAGTGGTGCCTCCAGCTGTGAACCCCCTCATCTACAGCATGAGGAACCAGGAGCTGAAGGACGCACTGAAGAAGCTGATGCATTCAAGACTCTCTCAGCAGCCCTGAACTGCCTGAATCTCCTCACAAGGCATTTCCTGGTCATCTCTGGAACATCCTGTGCATTTATCGCTTTTAATGTCACAATTGTGTTTCTCCTAGAATGTTTGCATGCACTCCACTTCTTCAAAAGAACGAACCCAGCCTGCCTGACCCAGAAGCTTTTGTACTTTTGCATCCAGGATGGTGCAACTGGACTCCTGTGTCACATCTCTGTAATTTAAGGGGCTTGTGTAGTGGAGATATCTATCAGCTTCCCAGGAGAGTAAAGCACCAGTATAGACCTCAGCTGTGTGAGTGTGCAAAGTTGGGGCAAATAACGGGGGGGGGGGCACACGGCAGGGCGTCCTGGTGAAAATCCCGTGGTCATGGTGAAGGAAGCATGGCACTAATCGGGTGGGACACAGGGCTCTGCTCAGTGCCATGTTCCCTGGATATCCATCCAGGGGAAGATGCCCCAGGTGCCCCAAGATGTCCTAAGCACCAGTCATTTCCTTTGCTTGTTGTACACCCCAGTCCCTACGAGGAACATTTGCTGCATGGTCAGCTCTGTCATCCTTAGTGGCTCAGTGATACCCAACTCCATTGCAACTCTAAATGTAAATGGAGCCACTTTCCTACTGTCACTTGTTACACACAAGTCCTATAGCTCTTGCCACAGTTGGCCACTCAGCCAAGGCTGTGGTCAGACACTTCCAGCCAGATCATGTCCTCATGGCTTTGCTTTGACAAATAGTGAAGTAAACCACTGACTGAGATCCCACCAACTGACCTGGGTCCAGTCTTTCACTCTAAATGTTATCTCAAATAAACCCCAGTTTCTCAGCCTCTTCTTGTTCATAACATGATCCCGGTAACAACCATCCTTCTGGACTCTGCAGGACTTGCTCCATTCTGTCAGGGTCTTTCTAGTGCGGGGGAGCCCCACTGTGGGCTCAGCAGTCCTGATGTGGTCCTGTGGTGGGGTTAACCACAGCACCCAGCCAGCCCCGCAGCTGCTCATCCGCTCCCCTGACTCAACAGGAAAAAAGAAGAAATTATACCAGCAATGCTCATGGGTCATGGCCAAAATGTGTCATTTTAAAATTCAATTTAATTTATTGCTAATTCAAAAATACATGGATTGTGAGAAACCAGGACTGAAACATAAAGACCATTGCCCTGACAGTTTCTCCAAGGCCCAAATTACTCCATTGTTCCCAATTCATCTACACACCAACACCCTGAAAGGTGCAAGGGTGCTGCGATGGAGAGACGGGACGCTGCTTGATGCAAGCAAATGCCGATTTATTGTACAGAAGCACGAGTTTATGTATGTTATCAGAGGCTGCATGCTTTAAACAGATTGGTTCGTTAAGCTAAGCATTACGTACTAGGCAATCCCTGTTTGGTTAGCTACAAACAAAGGACACTTTCAGTAAGGTTTTACAGTCATCAATTAACAGCAAAGTGTTACTTCTCCTTGGCTCCATCTTTTCCTCATCTCCTTACCTTTCCTCAGCCTGACTCATCCTGTTGGTTGTTATCTATTCACCCTGCTTATCCTCCCAGGGTTTGTGGCCTACAAGCTCAAGCACGTTCCTTTCAGCTAACTGATGGTTACTTATGGTCCTGATTTCCAGGCCCCCTCCTACATCTCCCCCTTCTTGTTTTTGAGCAATCCAAATCCCATTTGTTGTAAACATGCATTCGATCAAGTTACTCATCACTCCTTGTAAGCATTGAAAGAAACAAGGAACACATAATACTAAAACCAACAATACTGTCAATACCATCAATGCTCCTTTGATTATGGTTTGTAACCAGCCCCCTAACCCAAGGCTTGAAAGCCAGTCAGAAAAAGGATCATGTCCTTCAGTAACATGCTTCATATTCTTGTGCAGTGCTGCTAATTTCTGAGCTGTGCTTTTTGAGTGATCAGACAAATTCATACAGCACATTCCTTAACGATGTTCACCACAGGCTACTCTCTACTGTTCATGCTGTTTCCTTATCTTCTAGAGGTGACATCACATTCCTCCTTTGTTCTGTCTCATCCTAGTTTCTTCTCATACTCCCTCAAAGTTATTTAACTCTTTGCTGTAGGATCGAAGCTGCACATCATCAAAGCAAGGCCAAAGCTGCACTTTATCAATGTCAAAACAACCCACTGTCTCTGTTCTGTACAATTCTACAATTTCCCCTTTTTGTTTTTGAACAGCTAGTACCAGGTTTGCCGTGTTTTGCGGGGCCCTTGCAAACATGAAGGCAACCAAGGCAATAGCAAACAATACTGCACATTGAGCGAATGGATGACAAAAAGGCTGACATTTTCTCAGGTTTTGATAACATGTTGCTGCAGTGGGGCGCCTAAAATCCACTCAGCACATACCATCAAAATCCTCACAGCCATGTCCTTGAGCCAACAACAAAAAGCCAATCCTTGCTCTGTTTTGTATGTCATAGTGGCAAATTTGACTCAGATTCTTAACTGCCTAACAAACAAGGTGATTTAACTCTTTAATGCTTTCCCTGCTGTTACACTGGATAAGAGAAGAACCGCTGCAATACATTCCCATCATAGCCTCCTACTACACTAGCATCTACATAAAGACAACTATCGACATTCAAAGTGCAAACAATATCAACTTCATTTGGATTAACTTTATACAGAGGTAATCAATTACCCCAGCTATCAAGGCTTTCAGTAAGATTCTTCATTCCCCACATACATTCACTTTTTTGCAGCAATGTCTGCAAGTCAGTTTCAAGGAAGGGCACACCAAACAAGGACTGGTTCAGTCAAAAAGTTTGAAACATCGCATGCCTTCTCTGAACATACCTCTGGGGTCATTCCCTTCATTCCCTCTCTTTTTTATGCAAAGAGAAACACTTTCACCAAAACAGAGAAGCCCCTATTTACATCTCTGAGCCCGGACACAAACCGCAGCTGTATGCACCACCAGGCTCAGGGCAGGAATCATTCAGCAGTTACATAGCTATATATCACTACAAGCATGCAGACACCTATTAAACACTAGATAACCATGTTTATCTTTCCTACTCTCCTTCACAATACCTAGCTGTTCTCTCATCTCGTTAGGTGAAATATTCTCCAGCTTCCTCTCCTATATCTCTCTCCAGACATTCTCTATCCTCCCCTTTTTTGCTTGTTAATTGCGACGAGGCAAAGGCTGTGTGTAGCTGGGAGACCATGACCTGATTTATGTTACAATCAATTAAACACTGAATACAGGAAAAAAGGCATGGGAGATATAAGGCAAACATCAATAAGGTGGTTAAAGATAAATATAATAAATCCTGTAATACTTTTGATCCATGGCCTAAAGTTTCCCAGCCATGAGAAGAGACCAACGGCATTCCGCCCCTGGCTCTGCTGCAGATTTTTAAGGCTTTTAAGTTTTGTATGCTTTTGTGAATTAATTCAGAGTGGTCTCTCAGATTCACATAGCACATCCTATCAAAGTCTTCACACTCGTGTCCCTCTTTTAATAATAAAAGTTAATAGCAACTCGATTCTGTAGCAAGATATGATGGACAGAATCAACATCTGTTAATAAAAAAAAGGAATAGTATTTTTAGTATTACTTTGTTTAGCAAGCTAGCAGCCTGATTTACTAAGCAAGTTAAGAGTGTGTACTCTTCTGCAGAAGAGATTAGAGAAGGAAAAAAATGTTTTATGCTGCATTCCAGAACACAACCTGAGAGTTACAGTCTGCTGTGAGTTCTGCGTTATAATCATTTGACACATGTTTGCGTTGCGATTGTGAAAGTTGCCCGTTTACAATTTTCATTGGCATTATCATAGCTTGTTGTTTTAAAAGCAACCTTTGAGCTTCCTGATGTTCGACTTGTTGTAAAATATTCTGAAGCCGATCAATAAAGTTAGTACATGACTCTCTAGGACCCTGCAAGACTGTGGCGAATGACTCACTAGAGGCTGGCCCAGCCTCCTGCATCCTGACTGCCTTAATAGCCATCTCCTTCATTTGCAAATAGTTGTCCCTGGGATACCTTGCCTGGGTCACAGAATCGGCACAGCTATTTTCTCCAGCCAACTGCTCATAGTTAACAGCAATTCCCCGATTAAGGTTTTCAATCAAGGCCACTACACGTAGTTCACAAAAATCAGATAACCACATCATAAATTGTGTCAGAGTTAGTACCATACAAAGCAATGACTTCCAGTCATGCAGTGTGAGTGTACAAGGCTCTGCCATCGCTTCAAGAAGGCACATAGCAAATGTATTATGAATCCTCCCTTCCCGCACTGCTTGCTAACTCTTTAACAGCCTCGTATTGCACAGGCTGCCACTCTCGAGGTTGCTTTATCTGAGAAAATACTGAACATGCCATAGCGACTCCCAAAACCCATCACTTAAGTGTTTCCCACTTGCATTCCTGCCACCAATCCCTCAGACCCCCTTTTCACCCTCCCCGAAAGTACAGTCACGGGAGAGGTGGTGGGGGGTGGGGGGGGGAGGGGTTAATTCCTTGTCCAGATCTATAGGACCTGGATCAAAAGGTTTATCAGTGTCAATGGCATCATTGTCCAAGTTGTCCTGTTCCCGTGCTTGCTCCTGTGTTGTGAGGGTCGCTGCAATCAGTGACAGGAGCTTTGGAGGCAGAGGAGGTGTGGACGGAATCGCCATCATTGACGGTGTGTTGAGAAGAGTCGCGCTGTCGGTGGAATTTACAGCTTCCTCTGGTTTGGCACCGTTAGTAGAATTAGTCCACACTTGGCAAAGAGTAGTTGGAATTTGCCACCAAGGTGCTAAATGCATTCCTGATGCAGAGTCCCCATCTGCGGCAGCATCATACAATTGTCTGCTGAACACTTTCATTTCTTTCAAAGTCTCTAAAGTTTCTTGGCTGCTCACCTGTCTCGATGCATACAGGTGTTATCCTCGGGGCTTAGGTTGTCTGCCTGGTCCAGCCAGCAAGACGATCGTTCAGCCAAGCCGTCTCCTCCGGAACGCAGCCCTCTTCCACGAGCTGTCCTTTTTATCGACCAGTTCCGTCCTTATTCTTCCAAGGCTTCGGAACACCACCATAGGGGTCACCGTTTGAGGAGATTGAGGCATGGGCTCCCGGATCTGACTAGAAGACTCTCATAGTGGAAGACACTTGATTCCCATGTTTCCCACAGCTCACCTCTCAATTCCAGAGGGACTTCATTGCGGCGAATGAAGAGACGGGACGCAGCTTGATGCAAGCAAATGTCAGTTTATTGTACAGAAACACGAGTTTATATACACTTTCAGAAGCTGCGCGTTTTAAACAGATTGGTTCTTGAAGCTAAGCCTTGCATACTAGGCAATCCCCGATTGGTGGTTAACTGCCATCAATTAACTGCAAGGTGTTATCTTTCCTTGGCGCCATCCGTCTCCCACTCCCCTGTGCTCTGTAAACATGCCTCATCATGTTAATTGTTGTGTCTATTCACACTCCTCGTCCTCCCAGGGTTCGTGACCTACAAGCTCGAGCACATTCCCCTCAGCTAACTGATTGCCATGCATGGTCCCAGTTTGCAGACCGCTCCTGCATCTCCCCCTTCCTGTTGCACAAAAAGAACCTTTGAAACCGAACGAGTAAAAACAAGGTATAAGTAATAGAACAAATAAAAAAGCAACTAAGACATATTGTCAGTGTCAAAATAACCCACTGTCTCTGTTCCGTACAATTTTACAATTTTCCCTTTTTTGTTTTTGCACAGCTAGTACCAGGTTTGCCATGTTCTGCAGGGCCCTTGCAAACATGACAGCAACCAAGGTAATAGCAAACAAACAATACTGCCAATTGATTGAATGAATGCCAAAAAGGCTGAAATTTTCTCAGATTTTGATAACATGTTGCTGCAATGGGGCGCCTAAAATCCACGCAGCGCATACCATCAAAATCCTCACAGCCATATCCTTGAACCAACAACAAAAAGCAGTGGCAATTTTGACTCGCATTCTTAACTGCCTACCAAACAAGGTGATTTAACTCTAATGCTTTCCCTGCTGTTACTCCGGATAAGAGAAGAACCGCTGCGACACGTTCCCATCATAGCCTCCTACTACATTAGCATCTACAAAAAGACAATTATCGACACTCAAAGTGTAAACAATATCATCTTCTTTTGGATTAACATTATACATAGGTGGAAGGGCACACCAAACAAGAACTGGTTCAGTCAAAAAGTTCGAAACATAGCATGCCTCCTCTGAACATACCTCTGGGGTCATTCCCTTCATTCCCTCTCTTTTTTATGCAAAGAGAAACACTTTCACCAAAACAGAGAAGCCCCTATTTACATCTCTGAGCCCGGACACAAACCGCAGCTGTATGCTCCACCAGGCTCAGGGCAGAAATCATTCATGCAGTTACATAGCTATATATCTCTACAAGTATGCAGACACCTATGAAACACTAGATAACCATGTTTAGCTTTCCTCCTCTCCTTCACAACACCTAGCTGTTCTCTCATCTCTTGTTAGGTCAGCCATTCCCCATTTTCCTCTCCTGTATATCTCTTCAGACATTCTCTATCCTCCCCTTTTTTGCTTGTTAGTTGCAAGGAGGCAAAGGGTGTATGTAGCTGGGTGACCATGACCTGCTTTATGTTACAATCAACTAAACACTGGATACAGAAAAAAAAGCATGGGAGACCTAAGGCAAACGTCACTAAGGTGGTTAAAGATAATTATAATAAATCCTGTAATACTTTTGAGTCATGGCCCAAAGTTTCCCAGCCGTGAGAAGAGACCAAAGGCATCCCGCCCCTGGCTCTGTTGCAGATCTTTGTTTTAAGGCTTTTGAGTTTTGTATACTTTTGTAAATTAATTCACAGTGGTCACTCAGATTCATGTAACACATCCTATCAAAGGCTTCACACTTGTGTCCCTGTGCTAATAATAAAAATCAATAGCACCTTGGTTCTGTAGCAACATATGATGGGCAGAATCAACATCTGTTAATAAGCCAGAAAAAAAAATATTATTTGTAGTATTACTTTGTTTAGCAAGCCAGCAGCCTAATTTACTAAGCAAGTTAAAAGCGTGTACTGTTCTTACAGAAGAGATTAGAGAAGCAAAAATCTGTTATGCTGCATTCCAGAACTCAGCCTGAGAATTACAGTCTGCTGTGAGTTCTGCGTTACAATCATTTGACACATGTTGGGGTTGCGATTGTGAAAGTTGCCCATTTACAATTTTCATTGGCATTATCACAGCTAGTTGTTTTAAAAGCATCCCTTGAGCTTCCTGATGTTCGACTTGTTGCAAAATATTCTGAAGCCAATCAATCAAGTTAGTATTAAAGTTAGTGACTCTCTAGGACCCTGCAAGACTGTGGCAAGACTCCCGCATCCCGACTGCCTTAATAGCCATCTCATTCATTTGCAAACAGTTGTCCCTGGGATACCTTGCCTGAGTCACAGAATCGGCACAATTAATTTCTCCAGCCAACTGCTCATAGTTAACAGCAATTCCCCGATTAAGGTTTTCAATCAAGGCCACTACACATAGCTCACAAAAATCAGATAACCACATCATATACTGTATCAGTTAGTACCATACAAAGCAATAACTTCCAATCATGCAGTGTGAGCGTATAAGGCTCTGCCATCACTTCAAGAAGGAACATAGCAAATGTATTCTGAATCCTCCCTTCCCGCACTGCTTTGCTTAACTCTTTTAACAGCCTCGTATTGCACAGGCTGCCACTCTGGAGGTTGATTTGTCTGACAAAATACTGAACATGCCATAGCGACTCCCCAAACCCATGACTGAAGTGTTTCCCACTTGCATTCCTGCCACCAATCCCTCAGACCCCCTTTCACCCTCCCCAAAAATACAATCAATGCATCAGGAGAGACGAGGGGGTGGGGGAAAGGTCTAGCTCCTTTTCCAGATCTATAGGACCTGGATCAAAAGGTTTATCAGTGTCAACGGAATCATTGTCCGAGTTGTCCTGTTCCCGTGCTTGGTCCTGTGCTGTGAGGGTCGCTGCAATCAGTGACAGAAGCTTTGGAGGCAGAGGAGGTGTGGACGGAATCGCCATCACTGACGGTGTCTTGAGAAGAGTCGCGCTGTCGGTGGAATTTACAGCTTCCTCTGGTTTAGCACCGTTAGTAGAATTAGTCCACACTTGGCAAAGAGTAGTCAGAATTTGCCACCAAGATGCTAAATGCATTCCCGACACGGAGCTCCCCTCCGCGGCAGCATCATACAATTGGCTGCTGTATGCACACACTTTCATTCTTTCAAAGTCTCTAAAGTTTCTTGGCTGCTCACCTGTCTCGATGAATACAGGTGTTATCCTCGGGGTTTAGGTTGTCCGCCTGGTCCAGACAGCAAGACGATCGTTCAGCCAAGCCGTCTCCTCCGGAACGCAGCCCTCTTCATGAGCTGTCTTTTTTATCGACCAGTTCCGTCCTTATTCTTCCAAGGCTTCGTAACACCACCATAGGGGTCACCATTTGAGGAAACTGAGGCACGGACTCCCTGATCTGACTAGAAGACCCTTCATGAGTCCATATACGTCTCTTTCTGGGGACGAAGCCTGATTCCCCGTTACGGATTTCCCACAGCTCACCTCTCAACTCCGGAGGGATTTCTGCCGGCTCCTGCTTCCTTTCAGCAGCTCATTCAAAGTTCTGTGGGATTCGCTGCATGTCGCTCAGATAGGCGATTCGAGAGCCCTTCACGTTAGATCCTTAAACGCATCACGTCGGGGTCACCAATTTGCGGCGAATGAAGAGACGGGACGCAGCTTGATGCAAGCAAATGTCAGTTTATTGTACAGAAACACGAGTTTATATACACTTTCAGAAGCTGCGCGTTTTAAACAGATTGGTTCTTGAAGCTAAGCCTTGCATACTAGGCAATCCCCGATTGGTGGTTAACTGCCATCAATTAACAACAAGGTGTTATCTTTCCTTGGCGCCATCCGTCTCCCACTCCCCTGTGCTCTGTAAACATGCCTCATCATGTTAATTGTTGTGTCTATTCACACTCCTCGTCCTCCCAGGGTTCGTGACCTACAAGCTCGAGCACATTCCCCTCAGCTAACTGATTGCTGCGCATGGTCCTAGTTTGCAGACCGCTCCTGCACTTCATTTGCCGGCTCCTGCTTCCTTTCAGCAGCTCATTCAACGTTCTGTGGGACTTGCAGCCTGCCGCTCAGCCTGGCGGTTCATAAACCCATCACGTCGGGGTCACCAGTTGGCTGCGATGGATAGTCGGGACGCTGCTTGATGCAAGCAAATGCCGATTTATTGTACAGAAGCACGAGTTTATATATGTTATCAGAGGCCGCATGCTTTAAACAGATTGGTTCTTAAAACTAAACATTACATACTAGGCAATCCCTGTTTGGTTAACTACAAACAAAGGACACTTTAAGTAAGTTTTTACAGTCATCAATTAACAGCAAAGTGTTACTTCCCCTTGGCACCATCTGTTCCTCATCTCCTTATCTTTTCTCAGCCAGGACAGACTCATCCTGTTGGTTGTTATCTATTCACCCTCCTTATCCTCCCAGGGTTTGTAGCCATCCTCCCAAGGTTTGTGGCCTACAAGCTCGAGCACGTTCCTTTCAGCTAACTGATTGTTACTTATGGTCCTGATTTCCAGGCCCCTCCTGCATAGGGGCGATAGTGAAAAGGGGGTCATGGCACAGAACATCTCTGTTGCTCCTTGCTCCTCACACATTTCCTCTGCTCCAGCTTGGTTTCTCTATGGACCCCACCATCTTTATGGTCAAAGGTATATGCATTACATTTCTTTCTGTCTTACTTTACTCTTTGATGATACCAGAATGACAGAGAATCAAGATTGGAAGGGACGTCTGGAGATCATCCAGTGCAATCCTCAGATGAGGCAAGCTCAGCTTGAGCAGGTTGTTCATGACCTTGTCTAGGTGGGTTTGGAATATCTCCGGGGATGGACATTCCACAAATGCTCCTGGCAATCATTTCCAGTGATTGATCACCCTCACAGTCAAAAATCATTTCCTTGGGTTCAGATAGAGTTTTATCTACATTAATGTGACCTTCAAAAGGCTCTTCTTCTGCAAATGGAACTGTCCATGTCTCTCACGCTTTCTTCCTTTGACAGATGCTCCAGTCACTTCACCAGCTTGGTGGCCATTTGTAGAACTTGCTTTAGTACGTCAACAACTCCCTTGCCCTGGGAAGCCCAGCCCTGGTCACGGCACTCCAGATGTGGCCTCAGCAGTGCTGAGAGGAGGGGAAGGATCACCTCCCCCCATCGGCCAGCGATGCTTGTCCTAATGCAGCCCAGGGGGCTGTTGGCCTTTGCCATGAGGGTGCATCGATGGCTCCTGCTCAGCTGCTTGTCCTCTGGCACCCAAAGGTCCTTCTCTGCAGAGCTGCTCTCTGGCCAGACTGCCACCAGCAGGATAGCCCCAGGAGGGCTGGATCACGGGCTGGCCTCCCCCAGGGGCTTGCTCAGCACCAGCAGCAGCATCTTGCCCATCTTGGAGATGAGCTTCAGCTCTGGCACAGGCCACAGGGTGCTACAGAGTCACCTGGGAGAGCAAAGCCCTCTCCTGCCAGGGCTGCACAGCCCAGGCCTGTTTCCCTCTGGCCTTGGCCACTGCAGCCTTTGCTCTCGTGGTGGGAACCTCCTTCATCCTTCTGCTGCCCCCTGCCACCCGCTCCAGCATCCTCTGCTGGGCAGCAAACCCCTCCCACACAAGGGCTCCCGTCCCTGGGTACCGGTGTCCGTGTGACAAGCCTGCCCTTGGCCCTGGTGCCACACCTGAGGTGCTGCAGCCCACATGGGCCCCAGAGCCCACCGCCTGGGGCACGGGCAGCAGGAGCCCCCCTGTGCCACCACAGAGCTGTGACATCAGTGCCGTAAGCGCTGAGGAGGGGCAGGGCAGCTCCCATGCCTTTGGTGGTGGATGGAGACACAAGGTCTGTAGGGGAGACCTACGGAAAGATGAGGGGAGGGGGATGCTCTGTGTGATGTCAGGGCAGCTCAGACAGATGGAGCTCTTCTAGTGGATGGGCCAAGGGGTGAGGTGGGAGCTTGTGTGTGGAACAAAGGGGAGAGAAGCCAGGGAGGCACTGTGGGAGGAATTAGTTGTGGATTGACACTGGCTAGCACCCAAAACCAAGAATCAGTTGTTCACTGACCCCTTACATGCCCAGCATGATGGGGGAGAGGATCAGAAGAAAACTCACAGGTCAGGAAAAACACAGTTCAATAGGAGAAGCAGAAGTTGTGTGTGCAAGGAAAGCAACATGAGCAATTCGCTCACCCTTGCCATGGGCAGGCAGGGGTTCAGCCATCTCCAGAAAAGCTGCTCTTCAGCACATCTGTCAGTGACATGGGAAGACTAATGCCATTGTTACCGAAATCTCGGAATGAAGAACTTATCGACACCAATGTGATGTAGATAAGCAGACACTTCTTTATTGACGGCCGGGTGCGTGAGCGAGTCCTCTCACGATCAACGCACACCAGGTCCCAAACTCAGATTCCATATATAGAACTTATTCATACATATTCATTAAATATTCATGCATAATCATAACATTTCCCATAAATCATTTACATACTCTCCTCCTATATCCAATTCTGCGCAGTAAAGCTTAGAAAGGTCTAGAAATGGGTCTAGGGTACCATTTGGGTAGGTGGTATATGAGTCGGTGGTCGCGATCTCCCCCTGCCGGAATTACCTTTTACTAAAGTTCCGGTTTCTTGGCAGGCACCTACAAGCTGTTCCAGTCGACTCTCCCCAGTTCCCATTAATCTCCTCCTCTGACATTTCAATACACCTCTACGTACAGAAGACTGGTTAAGTACAAAGGAACCTTTCAACCCTGAAGTTATTACCTAAGTTTTTCACAATAGTTCCAGGCCCTTCTTCTAGCCTTGGTACAGGACGTACAAAAGATGTCATAACTACTTCTACTATATAGCTGTAAATTTTCCATAAAAATTTTCTTATTCCTCTATATTTTAATTCTATTAAATGATTTTATAAAATCAATCAATCAATCTAATATAATCAATCAATCTTAACTTATTAACAAATCGATAACATTTCCCCCCTTTGAAAGTGTTGAAAATCATTATTTCAATACTTTCACATTATTCATATATCTTTTGTTTCAACATATTTTGGTGATGGATCATATCTTGGTGAAATGGTTGGTACTTCTCTCATAATCATACGATTCACTGCAATTCTATTAGTAAACTGTTTCTTCAGACATGCATATACTAGCATGCTCATCAAAAAGACAACTAGTAACAGAAACAAAGTTTTAATTATAGATTGTATCCAAGAGCTCAAATTCCATCCCAGTTTGTTAAAAATTTTTCCAAACCAATCTTCTGACATATCCATTTGAATTGTTTCAGTTTCTTTTTCAATTTTTCCCAATAGGTCTAGATCATGTTCCACATTCTGAGTGACATTTGGAATGTGGATACAACAGTGGTCCAATTTATCCTTGAGATATCCACACACTCCATGTTCTTTAAGTAGGAGCATATCTAGTGCCATTCTATTTGTAAAGTCATTCTGGAGGTCGCCTGTAATTATATATATTCAATTCCTTAAACCCCTTTTTGGTAATGTTTGCTAATTTTTCCACTTGACCAGTTAACTGATAGAGCCATGCTCTGTTTCTATATGAAGCTATAGGATTTAAAATGATTCAAGTGCCCAACCAGTTTTCACTCCTATAAATGGTTCATTCCAAATATCATCATTTATCTCAGATCTCTTTATTCGTTTAGATTCTAAATTCTCTAAGGATCCTTTAAATGGTGATTTCTTCCAAATCGGACACAATGTTGGCATGCCTAAAGTGATTTGTTTCACCTTACCATCTAATGGTAAATGTGTGGTCCAGGTTCCATCACTTAATGCCCAAACTAAATGTCCTGGACTTCAAATAGTAGTTTTACTACAACTAAACAAAGTTCCTTTCCTAACTGTAAAAGTGCTGGTCAAATTGAGAGTGTTCTTAAGACCTCGACAAAAACAACCATAATTTTAAAACAGTGGCCTACAGAGGAATTCTTTGGATTACTAAGTCTGCATTACTGCAATCATACACTTTTTCACATTTCCACCACGGCACTATTTTATTTTCCTTCTCTCCCAATAAAGTTGACCTATCATTGACCCAGGGTAATACTGAAAAAAACCTTTTCCATCCCAGGTAAAACACCAAAAAGTTCTTGCTATATACTGAAAATGGGAAAATATGGACATAGACCATATAGAGTCCCATTGTTCTACTAATTGGGTGCCTTGGCCAGTTTTATTACACTTCCATTTCATGATACTTCTGCTCACATTGGTTTTAAGTTGTTCATCATAAGAACACCATCCCACAGTCTTAAATCTCCCTATTTTGGTAAAAACATGATTTAACAATATTTCACAATTCGCCAGACTACCTGGAGTTTTCCACTGTTTTCTAGTGACTTTCATTTGCTCATACCATTGAGTCACTGGCCTCTGTTCACAATAATTGGTTTCATTTTTATGTTCCAGGTTAGTCAAATTCATAGTTAAAATTCCCCATGGAATAGATTCACCTACTGCCCTCAGTATTGGCAAACAAGCAGTGATCTGCGTGACATTTTGTAAATTAGCAAATTCTTTAGTCAATCCTACCAACAAATTTTCCTCTGCCATTTGTTTGGGAATGTCAATCACTTGTTCTGTTTCTATTTGTCTTTTGTTCCTGTCCACCAAGCCAGCCCATGATCTCACCAACATTACCAACCAAAAGAAAATCCAAAAACCAATCATAACTTGATCTGCAAAATTAGACATGTTCCAAAGTCAATTTTTAAGTCTCTGGGTCACGTTCCACAGTCCTCCACGGAGTAGATGCCTTCTTTATGGTGCTTTCTTCACTCGAGTATAATGTATCCAAGCATCCGATTCTGCAATTTTGATAGCTGTAAAAGTGGTTAGCAGTATCTGGAAGGGTCCTCTCCAGCACTCCTGCAAAGGTTCGGAGGTCCAGGTCTTCACATAAACATAGTCTCCTGGCTGGAAATCATGCACTGAATTTTCCAGGGATAAAGGTCTATTCCAAATTACTACACTCCAAATCACAGCCAAAGTTTTCCTTAGAAAAAGCAAATAGTTATACACATCTTGTTTTCCTTTTACATATATGTTTAGATTTGGTTCTAGAGACTCATATGTTTTTCCATATAACAATTCATAAGGACTGACTGAGGTTCCACTCTTTGGCTGTACCCTGATTCATAATAATGCCAATGAAAGTGCCTGAGGCCACTTTGGACTGGTTTCTTGACAAATTTTACTTATTTGTCATTTCAAAGTTTGATTCATCCTCTCCACTTTTCCACTAAATTGTGGTCTCCAAGACGCATGCAAATCCCAATTAATACCCAACACTTTGCTAACACTTTGGACTACTTCAGCAACCAAGTGTGGACCTCTGTCAGAGGAAATTCCAATAGGAACTCCAAATCTCGGAATTATTTCTTGTAATAACCACTTCACAACCTCTTTTTGCTTGTGTGGTGTGACAGGGAAGGGCTTCTGGCCATCCTGTAAAAGTATCAACCCCTACCGGGATGTACTGGTACCCATTTTGTCTAGGTAACTCTGAAAAATCTACTTGCCAATAATCTCCAGGTTCTGTACCAGATTTCAGTCTACCCATTTGAACCTTTTTCTTAATCACTGGATTATTTTTCAAACATACTTCACACTTTGCAGTTACCATTTTAGCTATTCCCAACATCTGATATTACTTGCTTTCGTAAAGATGTTACTAAGGCTTCTGCTCCCCAGTGACATTCTTGATGTCTCATTTGAATTATCTCTCTCATCACAAGAGGTGGAATAACTACTTGCCCATTAGGAGTTACCCACCATCCCGCTAAGTTTTTCTTAGCATTTAATAACTGACCCAATTTGTCATCTTCCTCTGAATATCTCGGTTTTTCCCTAGGAAGGGTTACTGTTGTAGAAGGAATTATTGCCATTTGCAATGCTTGTTTCTTTGCTACCTTTTTTGCTGTTCTATCAGCTAAATTATTTCCAGCTATTATTTTTGTATTCCCAATCTGATGTGCCTTACAGTGCATGATTGCTACTTGATCTGGCTTTTGAACTGCTTGTAATAACTGTAAAATTTCTGTTTGATGCTTAACGTTTGATCCTTGAGAGGACAATAACCCCCTCTCTTTCCACAAAGCCCCATGGACATGCACTACCCCAAAGGCATATTTTGAATCAGTCCAGATATTTACTCTCTTGTCTTTGCTTACTTCTAAGGCTCGAATTAAAGCGATGAGTTCCGCCTTTTGGGCTGATGTGGTACTCGCCAATGCTCCTGCTTCTATAACTGTAGTCTCTGTTGTTACCACATATCTGGCGTATCGGACTCCTTGTTCCATAAAGCTGCTTCCATCAGTACACAGTTCCCAGTCTGGTCGCTCCAATGGCACATCCTTCAGATCTTCACGACTGGAATAAACATACTCGATGGTAGCCAAGCAATCATGTTCCAGTCGTCCTTCTTCCTGTATGGAACTTAAAAACACTGCAGGATTTACCAGGTTAGTTGTCTTTAGAATCACATCGTCCTGTTCAGTCAATACCACCTGGTATTTCATCATCCGGCTGGGGGACAGCCAGTGTCCCCCCTTCTGTTCTAGGACAGTTATCACCATGTGTGGGACATAGACTGTTATTGTTCTTCCCAAAGTCAATTTCCGAGCTTCTTGTATGAGCATCACTGTTGCGGCCACTGCTCGAAGGCAGTTTGGCCACCCTTTACTCACTGTGTCCAGTTGTTTAGAGAAATATCTGACTGGTCGTTTCCAGCTTCCTATCCTCTGGGTTAACACGCCCAGTGCCAGGTGTTTTCTTTCATGTACGAACAGCTGGAAATCTTTGGTTAGATCCGGCAGTCCCAAGGCAGGTGCAGACATTAAGGCACGTTTCAATTCTACAAAAGCCTTTTGTTGTTGTGGGCCCCATACAAAGGGAGAGTTCTTTTGGGCCTCGTACAGCGGTTTAGCTATTAGCCCATAGTTCATGATCCAAAGGCGACACCACCCAGTCATTCCCAAAAATGCTCTGAGTTCATGAATATTTCTGGGCTCAGGTATACCACAAATAGCTTCTGTGCGATCTTTTCCTAATTGTCGTTGTCCTTTTGAAATCTCAAAGCCCAGATATATCACAGTCTGGCAGGCTATTTGGGCTTTCTTCCTGGATACCTTATACCCATTTAGTCCCAGGAAATTCAAAAGGTCAATAGTCACCTGTATACAAATAAATCTTTCTTCTCTAGCAATCAATATATCATCCACATATTGTAAAAGTAAATGCCCAGGTCTTGATTTATCCTGTTTCCAGATTTCAAGTTCCTTTGCTAATTGATTTCCAAAAGTAGTTGGACTGTTTTTAAATCCTTGGGGTAATCTAGTCCATGTCAACTGCATCTTTCACCCAGTTTGAGGATTTTCCCATTCAAAAGCAAACAGTTTTCTCCTTTCAAAGCATCTTTTAAATCAAGCACTGTAAACCACTGATAATTCTCCCTCAATGCTGTTAACAGTGTATAAGGGTTTGCTACTACAGGATAAATATCCTTAACTATTTGATTTACTGCTCTCAAGTCTTGTACCAGTCTATATTCAGCCGAAGGTTTTCTGACTGGTAAAATAGGAGTATTATACTCAGATTCACATTCTTCCAAAATTTTATACTCAAAAAATTTATCAATCAATTTCTTCAATTCCTGTCTCACTTCTGATTTGATTAGATATTGTTTAATTCTCACTGTTCCTGCACCTTCTTTCAAATCTATTTTAACAGGTTCTGCTAGTTTCGATTTACCAGGCATATTTGTTTCCCATACAGTAGGGATCACTGCCAAATCCACCTCCGGTGGAATTTCTTGTTCCTTTACTTTTTCTTATATCATCAGGATTTCTCCCGGTTTTGACTCAGGTATTTGCAAGAAAAGTTCTCCTTCATCAAAAACAATCTGTGCATTTAATTTGGATAACAAATCTCTTCCTAAGAAGGGTATTTTGGTACATACAAAAATTCATGTGTAGTTATCTTATTTACAAATTTCAAACCCAGGGGTTGCAGGAATGGCCTGTTTTTGTTCCAATTTTTCCTTTACAGGTATTTAATAAAAAAAATGTTGCTCCTCTATCCACTCCCAATCTCACAATTTAAACAACATTTTTTTTTCTTCCACTTTCTTATTATCAGAAGTTATAGCCATTACCAAATTATCTCTAATAGTTAACTTACATTCATCCTGCCAATCCTTCCTTTGTCTTACATAAAAGAACAAATCCACATTTGGCATTTTATTCCATTTCCCTTCTCTTTGGCAATACAGCACTAACTGCAAAATAGTGTTATAATTCAGTGTCCCATTCGTGGGCCACTTTTCCTGATTTTCCAATATATATAGCGGCCACCAATTATTACAATACTCAATCATCTGGCTCTTTGGCAAATCCTCATATAAATCCCCCCAATGTGCCAACAAACATCCCAATGGAGAATTTTTCAGGATTTTATCATTTAACACAAGATTACCATGCTTTTACTTTTAAACAACCGAGTTAACTTAGTTGCCATGGTGTAATTACCCACAGTACAATACACAATTATTCAACTCTGTCACTCCGATCCGCGGATCCACACTCCACACTCGCTTTCGTGCTCAACTGCACGTCTCACCCTTACAGCCACACTCACACTTTCCCACAGTTACTTTAAACAAACATAAAACACAATATTGTACCTCTTAATTTTCTTCTTAATACACAAACTCACAAAAACAACAAAAAACCGAAAACCCCTTCTAACTTCTTGTTAGAGGCACAGACTTAGAGAACACTATAGCATATAGTTTCTCTTGTCTCCACTTTTGTCCAACCCTGCAATAGCTTTCGCTTATGTCTTACGGGCAGACGCCTAGGCTTCCACTTCCACAAGGATCCTTTTAGTCCAACCCTGCAATAGCTTTCGTTATGTCTTACGGGCAGACTCCTAGTCCTACCCTGCGCAGGTCTTTCACCACGTCTGACAGGCAGACTTACTCAGTGGGACTCCATCCCACTCCTTACCATACACTTATTATAGTGGGACTCCTACCCACTTCCTCTAGTGCACTTACTCACTTACTTTAGTGGGACTCCAGCCCACTTACTACAATTAGAAAAAGAAGTGTCTTACCAAAAATCCAGGGAACGTCACGAAGAGCCTTACGGATCGGGGATCGATGGGTGTCCCCGAGAAATCCTCAGTGCCGGCTGGAACCGATCAGGTCCCCGACTCCTCCGGTCTCCTTCAGTGAGGTCCCATCTGGGTCGCCAAAACTGTTACCGAAATCTCGGAATGAAGAACTTATCGACACCAATGTGATGTAGATAAGCAGACACTTCTTTATTAACGGCCGGGTGCCTGAGCAAGTCCTCTCACGATCAACGCATGCCAGGTCTCAAAATCAGACTCCATATATAGAACTTATTCATACATATTCATTAAGTATTCATGCATAACCATGATATTTCCCATAAATCATTAACATATTTTCCTCCTATATCCAATTCTGCGCAGTAAAGCTTAGAAAGGTCTAGAAATTGGTCTGGGGTACGATTTGGGTAGGTGGTGTATGAGTCGGTGGTAGCGATCTGCCCCTGCCGGAATTACCTTTTACTAAAGTTCACGATTTCTTGGCAGGTAACCACAAGCTGTTCCAGTCGACTCTCCCCGGTTTCCATTCATCTCATATTCTGACATTTCAATACGCTTCTACATACAGAAGACTGGTCAAATACAAAGAAACCTTTCAAACCCTAAAGTTATTACCTAAGTTTTAACAATGGTTCCAGCCCCTTCTTCTAGCCTTGGTACAGGACGTACAGAAGATCTCATAGCAGCTTTTACCGTGCAGCTATAAGTTTCATTAAAAATATTTCTTATCCTTCTATATTTTAATTTTATAAAATGATTTTATAAAATCAATTAATCAATCAAATGAAGTCAATCAATCTTAATTTATTAACAAATTGATAACAAAAGGATAAGATTGGATGTGAGGAAAAAGAAGTGTCCCTCTGAGGGTTACCCTGGGATGCCAGGGTTCACCCAAGGGAGCCTGGATCAGCCCTTGGCTTTGAGTTTCAAGGAAGAAGCAGGGATGAGTGCAGAGTCATCAGTGAAGGCAGACAAGCAAGGGTGTGAGGGCTGGGTGGGAAGGAAAGAAATGTGCCAGCCGCCAGAGTGGAAAGTGATACCAGCACGGACAGTGCAGGACAACTTGCAGTGGAGATGGCCCAGGGCTGCAGCAAGGCTGAATGGCCCCACAGGGGGCTGAGGCCTCTGTCCCCCTGGCAACGGCAGTTGCCCATGTCATCAAGGCCTGTGACAGGAAACTTTATTGGGAGGGACTTATGTTCTGCACTCCAAGGGCTTGGGGGTCAGGGCTTGGCCTTTCTGCTTCATCAAAAAAATAATAAAATAAAAAAAATTGGATAATTGCAGTGTTACAAGCACTGACACGGTACCTTTGCCTACCTGCACTTCTGGCCTCGATTAGCTACCCTAACGAGTCCATGGGGACACTTTCTCAGTAACGGCCCTCATTGGGACCCATTAATATTTGAAGGTATTTTCAGTGTTGCTTCTGACTTGCATTCCTTCGGTCACTGGTTCAGTCTTTTCTCAGTAGCTCAGGTTCATGGCAGGAGCCCCCAATTCCGTAATGAGGTGTTTATCTTTTTGTCATTTCCTTCCAGTCTTGGAGACCTGTGTAGCTAATTGAATCTGTTCCGTTCTTGTAGATAAGAGAGAGGAGTTCAAAGTGCACCTGAAAATTATTAATTTTTATTTCATCGCTTATATTTTGCTACTTTTTAGGTTAGAGGAGAGGTTCTAGCAGCATTCTCCAACTTATAATGAGGCAGAGGTTCTCCTGAGGAGGTCTGGAGTGGTAGGAAACACAGTCCCTTGAGGTCTGACACAGGGTGGACAACCTTGCTCTGAATGTCCCCAAGCCCACCCTTTTTCTCATTGTCCCCGGGGACTTACATTCCTTCTCCTTACATCAGACTTCTTCCCTCCATTTTGCAGGTGGGTGCTACAGCTCCTTTACATCGTCTCCCACCTGTTTGCCTTAGAGCTCTGGGTGCACACCGATGCAGATGGATCTTTCGTATATGCAAGCAATGTGAAGCATGATCAAGTGTCATAAATAAAAAAACTCACTCCCCACTTCTGTCACTTGAGAGGGTAACTGTCCAGGTGGATTTCCGAAGGGTAAATGTTGGGGTCTGCAGCGGGTCTGCAGACAAGTCAGTTGACTTCAAAGACTTAGTCGTGTACCTTTAAGACAGCCACAAATTGTCAGGTATGTAAACGGGATGTGAAGAATCGGAACTTAGAACCGCAGCATACGGGCACCTACAGCAACAGCGAAGAGCGAGCAAGAAGAAGGACACAAAATCCTATCAGGGTCTGACACCTGCACTAAGATATATAAATAGTTTGTATAAACAATAAAGGCCATTTTGTCTGAACCCAGCCACGCAGACATAGTGTTTCTTTTAAGTCCACCTCGACTTGCGTCACCACAGGTAAATCACACCTCGCAACCTGACAGCCTGCGGTTGTGCGTGAGGAGCTCCACAGTGGATGCCATTTCCCTCAGCTTCAGCAAAACTCTGGCCATGGTCTTCATCAGTGTTCTGCCCCAGTGAGGCCATGACACTCTGGGTGCGTACGGAAAGAGATGGGTAAAACCCCAGCTGGATGGTCAGGCTGAGAGAGCAGTGGTGAGGGGCTCACACCCCACCTGGAGCCCCCTGGGACATACTGGGGCAGTGTGGGCAGCACAGGGGACTGACCTGTGCGTGGTACAGTTTAGGAGCTGTACACAGGACCCAGGTGAGGCAACTCTCACAATGTCTGTCGGTGGCACCAAACTGAGAGGACCATCCCTGTGCCCTAGGGATGCCATGGAGGGGAACCCTGGCAGGTGGGGTGGCCGCCCTGTCAGGAGCTGCACAGATGCAGGACGGACCAAGGGCAGAGCCTGCACCTCCCTCGCATGGACTAACACCCTGCAGCTGCAGGGCCTGGGACCTGCCTGGCTGGGCAGTGTCTGTGCAGAAAAGGCCCTGGTGGTGCTGGGGGACAGAAGGCAAAACACAATCCCAGCCCGTGACCTGGTAGCAGAGGCAGCCAGCAGTGCCCTGGAGCGTATGAAGAGGTGCCTTGCCATGAGAGGGCGGGAAGTGATTGTGTGTCCCGTACTCATCGCCCATTACACCATGTGTAGACTGCTGTGTTCATTTTGGGGCCTTGACTGGGGAGGGACTGAGGCAAGAACTGTCTCAGTGGCTCAAGCAACAAGCCATGACAGCAAGGAAGATGTGTATGACTGGGAGTGAGTTCAGTGAAGGGTCACTGAGATGCTCAGGGGCTGGAACACTTTCCTGGGAGGGGAAACTGAGGGCAAGGGCCTTGTTCAGCCCACACAAGGGAAGGCCTTGGGAGCCTCCTAGTGACCTGCCAGTCCCAATGGGGAGGTGGTCAGGAGGATGAAGCCAGTCTTGGAGCTGTGGTGCCTGACAGGAATGTGATAGGCAATCGTCAGGTGTGGAAATAAGAATGTTCTTGGCAGGAGATAATGCAATGACCGACCTCCACATCATGGGGTGCTTGAAGCTGTAAACAGAATGGAAACAAATGCTCTGCTTGGATAGTATGAACTTCTTTGCTAAAAGGTGGGGAGGTGGAAGAATCTCAGTGCTTTCTGGTTCCTGTGAAAGATTTAAGGCCTGTATGAAAGGAGCTGAAGGTAACAGTTTTGCTCCTCCATTTCAGTCCTTGACAGCCAGAACCTGCTTTTCCTTCTCCTCCTCCTAACAACTGATGAAGGGATGAGAAGTAAGGAAGCAGAGAGCCCCTCGGATTTAAAGGGTCATAGTGTCATTTCATTGGACACCCCATCAGGAATCAAGTGGGAAAATGAGCCTTCAAGGCCAAAAGAACAAGGTCTATGGACAGGCAGTGCTGTGTCTAAAATGTTGCCTGGAGACCTGCAGATCTACACCATGGATCACGGTGGAGTTGAAACTCCTGCCTGGCTTCAATGGCCTCCTGGAACCATGGAGAAAGCTTTAGGTGGAGGCCCAAGATGAAGCTGGTTAGGCCAGGAAGGCATAGGGATGCTTTCTGGTCCCTGGCCCCACGGGATCCCACCTGCCAGGGCCCTCAAAAGGCCAGGTTCTCATTCCCTCCTGTCCCAGAGCTGTGCTTTGCTGACCTCCTTCTCCACCTAACTGGGGATCAGGGTCACCACAACTTCACACTCACTACAACCAACACTGGCACTGGTCTTCACATCCCTGAGCGGCTCTTCCTTTTTGGAGTGCCAGGTCCAGGCAGGCATCAGACTGGGTGGGCTGTTTGAACATGGGGAACTTGCCCACAAGGCCCTGGACTGTTGGCATCCTTGCTTGCCTGTGCAGTGATCACCAAGGAGACGGATTCCTCCAGAAAAGCCAGACCCTGTCATCCACAGATTGCCTCAGAGCATGTGAAGAAGACATTGTTCATTCCTCACCCTGACCGTATGACCTGTAACTCTGTCCTGGCTTGGGCTAGCATGGAATGCATGTTCTTCACACAAAGCTTTTGCTTCTCCTATTGAACTTTGTCCTGACCTGTGAGTTTTCCTCTGATCCTCTCCCCAGTCATGCTGGACATGTATGTGGTCAGTGAGCAACTGATTCTGGGTGTTTAGGCTATGGCCAGCGTCAAACCACAACTAATTCCTACCACAGTGTCATTCTTTCTGGTCTCTCCTTTGATCCACACACAAGCTCTCACCCAACCTCAATTGCCTGTCCAGTACAAGAGCTCCATGTATCTGAGCTGCCCTGACATCACACAGAGCATCCCCCTCCCCTCATCTTTCCCATAGGTCTCCCCTACAGACCTTGTGTCTCCACCCACCGCCAAAGGCATGGGAGCTGCCCTGCCCCTCCTCAGCGCTTACGGCACTGATGTCACAGCTCTGTGGTGGCACAGGGGGCTCCTGCTGCCCGTGCCCCAGGCGGTGGGCTCTGGGGCCCATGTGGGCTGCAGCACCTCAGGTGTGGCACCAGGGCCAAGGGCAGGCTTGTCACACGGACACCGGTACCCAGGGACGGGAGCCCTTGTGTGGGAGGGGTTTGCTGCCCAGCAGAGGATGCTGGAGCGGGTGGCAGGGGGCAGCAGAAGGATGAAGGAGGTTCCCACCACGAGAGCAAAGGCTGCAGTGGCCAAGGCCAGAGGGAAACAGGCCTGGGCTGCGCAGCCCTGGCAGGAGAGGGCTTTGCTCTCCCAGGTGACTCTGTAGCACCCTGTGGCCTGTGCCAGAGCTGAAGCTCATCTCCAAGATGGGCAAGATGCTGCTGCTGGTGCTGAGCAAGCCCCTGGGGGAGGCCCGCCCGTGATCCAGCCCTCCTGGGGCTATCCTGCTGGTGGCAGGCCGGCCAGAGAGCAGCTCTGCAGAGAAGGACCTTTGGGTGCCAGAGGACAAGCAGGTGATAATGAATGATTGATGCACCTTCATGGCAAGGGCCCAAAGCTGTGGTGGCTGCATTAGGACAAGCATCGCTGGCTGACGGAGGAAGGTGACCCTTCCCTCCTCTCAGCACTGCTGAGGCCACATCTGCAGTGCTGTGTCCAGGGCTGGGATTCCCAGGGCAAGGGAGTTGTTGATCTGCTAAAGCAAGTTCTTCAGAGCGCCACAAAGTGGGTGGGAGGGACTGGAGCATCTTTCCCAGGAAGAAAGGGTGAGAGTTCTACACCTGTTCGCTCTGTAGAAGTAAAAGCTCTGAGAGTCTTATTAATGTATACAGCATTCCATCTGAACCAAGGTAACACTTTTTGACTCTGAGGATGATCAGCCACCGGAAGAGTTGCCAAGAGAGGTTGTGCAGTGTCCATGCCTGAAGATTTTCCAACCCTACCAAGCTAAGGCCTTGTAGAACCTGCTTGAACTGGCTGTGCCTCAGCTGGGGAGTTTCACTGGATGATCTCCAGAGGTCTCTTCCAATGTCAACACTTCTCTGCCATTCTGTGAGTATCAAGAACACAAGTAAGACAGAATGAAACGAATGCTGCAAAGATAGTGGGGTTCATGGAGAGGACCCACACTGCAGCAGGGCAGAATGGTGAGCAGAAAGGAGCAGCAGAGGCGTTCTGTGCTATCAGCCCACTCTTCAACATCCCTCCGGTGCCTCTCAGGGCGTGGGTGATTAGGTGGTTGGGAGCAATGGAGTAATTTGGCCCTGGAAGGACCTGTGAGGGGAATGGTCATATAATACTTTGGACATTGTTTCTCATAATCAAAATCTGTTTGAATTGGCAATAAATGAAATTGACCTTTGGCAAGACAACATCTAATTGGTCATTACAGGAATAGGTAAGTAATCTCTCTGTCTTTATCTTGACCCATGAGCATTGCTGGTTCATTTTCTCCCTTGTCCTGTTGAGTCAGGGAAGTGAATGAGCAGCTGGGGCACTGGTAGGTTTCGGGCCAAGGTTAACCCACCACAGGACCACATCAGGACTGCTGTGCCCAAAATGGGGCTCCCCAACACCAGAAAGACCCCGACAGATTGGAGCAGGTCCTGAAGAGGCCAGAAGGATGGCTGGGACCTGGAGCACATTATGGACGAGGAGAGGCTGAGAGAGTTGGGGTTTTATTTGAGGAATCGTTTAGAGTGAAAGGCTGGAGCGCTGGGCCCAGGGCTGCTGCTGGATGGCAATCCTTGGCCTGTTTCAATATTTGTCAAAACAAGGCCATGAGCACATGATCTGGCTGGAGGTCTCTGACCATGGCCTTGGCTGAGTGACCAACTGTGGCAAGAGCTATGGGACACTTGTGTGTAAGAAGTGTCAGTAGGAAAATGAATCACTTTATATTGAAAATGGCAAAGGAGTTTGGTCTCACTAAGCCACCAAGAAGGATAGAGGTGACAATGCAGCAAAGGTCCCTTGCTGGGGCTGGGGTCTATGACCACACAGGGAAATGAGCGGTGATTGGGACTTCATGGGGGAAAATTTCCCTGCTGCATCCTCCCTGGGGTCTCCAAGGAACATGAAACAGTGCAGGCCCTCTCCTTTGGTGCCTTGCTTCCTTCACCATGACCCCTGGATCTGTACCAGGACCACCCTGCTCTGTACCCCACCATGCACACTCACACAGCTGAGCTCTACACTGGTGTTTCCCTCTCCCAGGCCCTTCCCAGCCCAGCCCCACCCCCCACCTCCATGCTTTGCCCCCCTCCCCTGCCCTCTCCCCAGCCCCGGCAGACACAGCAGCCCACGCTGGGCTGGCCCCATGCAATTGCCCACCCAAAGGGGGCTGCAGAGCTCTGGGCACTCATCCCAAAGACCCAGCCTCTCTGAAAGGCACAGCAGATACTGGTGATCAGAGAGGTGTCTCATCTTGCCAGTCAGCCCCAGGGCTGACACCAGCCATGGCATGAAGGGACAGAGGCCAGTGTCCCCCTCTGTCTGCTGCTCTTCTCTCACACAGACCCTGATTGCCCACTCCCGGCAGCCCCTCGGGGCCAGTCCCTGTCCCCAGCACCAGGCTGCTGGCCTGGGGGCTCCCCAGGCACCTCCTGCTGCACCAGGGACACAGCAGCCTGCCCCAGCTGGGGCATACACAGAGACGTCTGCTCTTGCCCAGGGATGTGGTCTCAGGCATGGCCCTGAGCAGGCGGTGCTGCTGTGCAGGGCAGCGGTGCCTGAAAGCCCAGGGAGATGGTCCCAGGCACATCCCTCCTGGTCACCCACCATTCCCATGGGCACTGGGCACCCACACGCGAAGGCTCAACACAGGCCCATGCCCTAACGCGCTGCCCCGTGCCCTCCTGCCCTGAGCCATGGGGAACCCAAGCCCAGCAGCATGGTCTTCTGGGGGCAATTCCTTCAGCCTATTCCTCAGCTCAGCTGTGGAAGAAGAGCCCAACGTCCAGACATGGGCACTGAGAAAAACCACCTTTATTACAGAGATGCAACACTGGAGGCCAGGTGTACCACCCTCCCATGCACAAAAAGTCCTCTGGGTCACACAGGCTGGGTTCCTGCTTTTGAAGAAGTGCAATGGGTGCAGATATTGCAGGGAAAACAGGATTGTAACAGATACAGTCATAAATATACAGGATGATCCAAAGATGAACGGGAAGTCCCTTGTGAAGAGACACAAAGCAGCTCATTTCTCCTGAGAGACACTTGACTGCAGCAGCTTCTTCACTGCACCCGTGAGCTCCTGGTTCCTCACGCTGTAGATGGCGGGGTTCACTGCTGGAGGCACCACCGAGTACTGCACTAACACCACCAGATCCAGGGATGGGGACGACATACAGGGGGACTTCAGTTAGGCAAACATGACAGTGCTGAGAAAGATGGAGACCACGGCCAGGTGAGGGAGTCACGTGGAAAAGGCTTTGCGCCATCCCTGCTCAGACGGGACCCTCAGCACAGCCTTGAAGATCTGCACATAGGACAGCACAATGAAAATAAAACAACCAAATCTTCCTAAGGCACTAACCACAATAAGTCCAACTTCCCTGTAGTAGGTGTGCGAGCAGGAGAGCTTGCAAAGAGCCTGGCCCCATCCTCCTGACATTCACCTTTAAGGGATTTGTAGGCATTGGTAAGACACCCTCAGCCTTGTCTTCTCCAGGCTGAACACACCTAGCTCTTTCCACCTGTCCTCATAAGAAGGGGGATGCCCCAGACCCCTCATCCCCTTCGCACTTCTCTGAACCCTCTCCAAGAGCTCCCTGTCTCTCCTGCACTAGGGGGCCCAGCACTGGACACAGCACTCCAGGTGGAGCCTCAGCAGGGCAGCGCAGAGGGCACCCCAGGCAGCCCTGCAGACACATTGGGTGCCTTTGTGCCAGCCACCGATACCACTGCTGCAGGGCAGTGAGCTCTGTCCTCCCTCTACCCAGCAGATGCAGAGCAGCCCAGGCACACAAGGCACATCACACCGGGGTCTCCACTCGTGTGCCTGCATTCTCAGGCTGCTGGGTTTTCTCTCCAACAAGCCTTACTAGCCCCTGGATGATACAGTTGGGGAACACGCCAAGCAGTTTCACAGTGGGCCTGTCAGCAGCTCCATGGTGTGCCTGGAGATCTCCTTCTCCTCCACCAAAGGCCCTCAGGGCAGCGGATACCTTCAAGTCTGAAGAGAGCTTTGCAAGTTGGTCTTTGCAATACCAGCAATGTCTAATGAGGGCAGAGGTGTTCTGCACAGGTCTGACAGAGCTTCCTAGGACCTGGAACGCCTGGCAGCTGGTTCTGGTCATGTTCCATGTTGGCTTTACTAAGAACAGCAGTCAAGTTTTTGTTGTCTGTTTTATTTCAGTCTTCCCTTTTTTATTATGTTTCCCTTTCTCCACTGCCCCTCCCTCCCCCTTTTATATTTTTCTCCTCCAGGTAACTACTGGTTACGGTGTTTTGTTTAGTGCAATGCTACTAAAAAGCCAAATACGGAAAACCACTCTGACCAGGTTATCTCAGGAACATGATGCCTTTGTGAAGGGAGCCTGCCGGGGCACAGGAACTTTTCAGGCACGTTCACACAACCCATCCCACTGACTGCGGCATCTTGTGAAGCATAACGGTTCGCCATGTGCCCAAGCACAAGAGCTGTAGCTGAAGTGTGTGAGTGAGGAACGGGAGGAAGAGGCACAGCCAGCTGCCGGGATCCTTCACTTCCCTGGGTGGCATTGGGTGCTGCCAGCTCCTGCGGCCTGGCCCTGCAGCCAGCTCAGCAGGGAGGGAAATTTGCACCTACGCCTGTCAGACGCCAGCTGGAGGAACAGCGCTGAAGGAGACTTGGAGCGGAGCTGACTTTGTCCTGAGCAGCGAGGTTGTGGTGTGACACTGAGATCCAGCCTGCGCTGGCAGTTGGTGCCAGGAAAACAGCACTGGAGTCCTGGTGTCCTGCTATGGCAGGGGCAAAAACGGCTGCCCCCAGCAGGGGAGGGGCAGGGCAAGATGCCCTGAGCAGGACAGGGACAGAAGTCAATGTCCCCTGAGGGGCAGGAGCAAAGCTCGCCACCCCAATGAGGGCAGGGGCATAAAGAGCCCCCTGAGCAGGGCAGGAGTCAACCCAGGTACCTGGTGTGGACAGGGGGCAAAAGCAGCCTCCCCAGGCCAGGAGGGGAAACACCAGCCATCCCCAGGGGCACATGATGACAAAAAGCCACCCAAGCGAGGCTGTGGCCAAAGTGGATGTCCCAAGCACAGGCTGAGTCCTGGGGGCAGATGCAAGTCACGGGCAGGTGCTTTGCTCCACGAGTCTCACGCACACAGCCCTGTAGCTGGGACGAATGGCAAAGAAACCCTGCGCAACGCGACGGTGCCAGCCACAGCTGTGCACGGGCAGCTTCCAGCCCGGGGCAGGCGTTGATTCCTCTGGCTGTGCGCAGCGGGGAAGAGGTGGGAGCTGTGCCGGCGGCCGAGCAGCCCTTCGCCAGCAGCACGTGGGGAAGCCCAGCGGCACCGGCTGCTGGCTGCAGGGGAGGTGCCCAGGCTGGAGCAGCTGCCTGGCCACAGTGTGTTGCCGTGCAGCCCCGTCTCACAAAGGGGCAGTGATGCGGCACCCACCCGGAACTTGTGACCTCACCTGGCCAGGGCTGGACATCCTGAGCAGCAGGACTGCCAAAGCCAGTTGGGCTGAGCTGCCCGTCAGGATAACTCGGCTCCTTCTTGAGCTACTTGCGTGGCTACCTCTTTCTAAACATTTCTCCTTTCCTGCTGACTGCTCCTCAGCTTCCACCCTCTTCCAAAGGTAACTAGGACTTTGCTTGTGGGACAGGTCCTAGAAGAGGTAGGTTGGGGATAAAAGTGGAGGCTGCTCTCTACCTCCCAAGCTGTATGCTGAGCTCTTCCACCCTTCTAGGCTGGCCAGACAGGCGCTATGGGTAGAGTTCCTGTTTGGTAATTCCTATTTTTTTGCCGTTGCCAAGGCTAGGGAAGTAGGGAGGTGGCAGGCCGAGGCATTGAGCTCAGCGTAGCCTGACCCGAAGCCCACCTTGACTGATGGGTCAGGAAGGGAGACCAGAAACACAGCCCAGCAAAGGCAACCGTTACAGTAGTGGCCAGACACCGGTCACTCCTGCAGACAGGGTGGGCAAGTGTGGGCTGGAGAGCCAGAGGGCTCTGCTGCCAACAGTCGCTACAGGCAGTTAAAGCGACCACT